>NC_089853.1:50777346-50859846 GCF_036373705.1 Amia ocellicauda | reverse complement strand
GTTCAGCTAGAAAGATTTTAGAACTCTACATACACCAAAAACAACCCTATTGCATAACACACTTAATAGGTTTTTGGCATTAAGTTTCCCCATAAAAAGTACACCCTGCTGGGACTATGCATTGAAGAAACCCCATGTCATAAACTCTACACAGACTTTTCATTTAAGTGTAATTGGCAAATGTACCCTATCACAACAAGAATGCAGTATGCAAAGCCAGACCAGCACAAAGCAAGTACACTTACACATACATCAGATTTAAGACTGAAATTCCATGGAAACTCCAATCTAGGATAGAATGTTAGAGGAGGTGGAGCAGGGGATAGAATAGAGCAAAACACATTGATGATTTGAGCTAAAAAACAAGAACTATTAAGCGACAGTAATTTAGACGATCATCTATACTACAAACCTAGAAACAAAACTACAGCACTATCAACAGCATGTGTTCAAGCAAATTACTCCAAAACTACTACGGTCACTTACTGGCGCAGCTTGATCAATAAAATCTGTCTGTTGCCTAGACATCAACCCTTGTTCCCCACACTGGCCTACCCCACACAGAATTGGCATGACATGTGCCATCACTGAACACTTGCATATAATACATGAGAAAGACCTAAGACTCTAACGTGGACTACTTACTCTACCCATCCTAACAATGTGGGGAAGCAATAAAAAAGGCAAACAAAATGCTAGGGTATATTGTCAAAAGTGTAGAATCTAAAACAAGGGAAGTAATGTTAAGACCTCATATGGAATACTGTGTACAGTTCTGGGCACCAGACTTCAAGAAAGATATCGCTGCTCTAGAGGCAGTTCAGAGGAGAGAAACCAGACTTATTCCAGGTTTGAAGGGAATGTCCTACTTGGAGAGACTGAAGGAACTGAACACTGGAACAGAGGAGACTATGTGGGGACTTGATCCAAGTCTTCAAAATCATGAAAGGCATCGACCACATCAAACCAGAGGAGCTTTTCCAGATCAGCAGGGACACATGGACCCACGGCCACAAATGGAAATTGGGCTTCAAGGCATTCAAGACAGAAAACAGGAGACACTTCTTTACACAGAGAGTTGTTACAATCTGGAACAAACTCCCCAGCATTGTGTTTGATGCTGAACATTTGGATAGACTGGATAGGCTCCTTGGATCATTTAGTTATTAATGGACACCAAACAAGCACGATAGGTCGAATGGCCTCCTCTTCTGCTGCAGAAACAACTATGCTCTATTTTTCTGACATACATGCAAGAGTGCAGAAGGAAAGGCAGATTTTTCTCTTCTTAATGAATACATGTCGATGTGCAGGCTCCACAGCAGCAGATGCAGTGCTTTTGCATCGCAGCACATTGTCTGTCTGGGAGTCAATGACCCATAAACTCTGAAAGCTCCAGGACAAGCTCTACGTTATGGTAATCACCTGTGCCAATTTCTGGATGCTAAAAGATCTGCATTAAATATTCACCGGGATCTAGTGCAAACAAATCCTGTAGAGGCTGTACAGCAAATTTACAGCCCCACCCCCCCACCAAAAAAAAAACGCAGAGGGCTGCTGTTCTCCAAGCATTTGACCCATAATAATCCCTTGTCTTTGACATATGATTGATTTCCCTCCAGGCCAGGAGCAGGTTACATAACTGCTATCCCGGCATCCTGCTGGAGAAATGAGGCCACTGCAACAGCACTGAAGTTCATAGCCATCCAACAGTCACAGCCACTAGAGCTGGATCATAACTGGTTTTTCCATTGCGTTTTTTCCACAGCTTTGTTTTATTATACATTGTGCCATTCAATTTGGGGCACAGGGCTCAAGTTAATTACCTTAACAAATTAAGGAAATGTGTTTATTTTACAATGGCTTGCCACCAGTCAATGTCTTATGAAGGTCTTCTGGTAACAAATTAAGAAAAATCTCTGATGTAATTTAATTTGATTAATATTATATATAGGTTCTTGGAATTAACTCTGGTTTCTACCTGAAATAAGTAATGAGTCAAATAAATGTAGCAAAATTAATGTTTGAACAACACCACCATAATTAAAATTCATACATTTCTCAGGCAACATAAATCAAATTACATTTGTCACTATGCTCTAACAGTTATGGGTCCAGTTTGTCAATGAAGAGGACTCCAAAACTATGATTGTGTTAAATGCATTAAAGGATCTCTTGAAAGGGAGGTAAGATGCTAAGGGGATACGTTTTTATTTACAAATCTTGCAGTGGTCAAAACCAAGTCCTTATGTTGAACTTTTTGCTGCCCTAACTCCACTGTACATGGAGCATTACTTAAAATTACTTTAAACAGAGGCTAGATAAATGGTGACAATCATATTCGTAATCTTTTTTGCAGTAGACATTAACAATCTAGTGTTTAAATAGCACAGACAGGTTTACAGTGATCAATCAACACTATGACTCACTGATGTTCCCCTGAGATGATTCACTTGGATTTTAAATTAAAACACATAATTATTAAGAGCTATAAAAATTTAACAAACAAGGTATATTCTCTTTACTATTCCCTTACTAATATTGTTCAAGTATATTGTTAAAACAGCAGTTCTGTAAATCGCAAAAGGAAAATAAAATAGTTAAAATGACTACAGCTTTGGTTAAGCAATTGTCATCACCTCTCAGTGGCCCATGCTTTGACATGTTGTAAACTTGAGATGATCAAACCGTGACAGCCCTGAAAATTACACGCAGTGCTTCATGTGTATAGAGCATGCACAAGTATACAGTAAACTATCTGCTCACTCCAAGCCCTCTAGGCAAAGTGGCAGGATTTACAGATAAACAAAACACTGCAGTATAGGGTGGGGATTGGGCTGGAAAGTGTTTAGAGAACTAAGAACATTTTGCATCCGAGGCAAGCAAAGATATTCTGCGGAAGTAAAACAAGTGATGTATATATAGGAAAAAAAAAAGTTGAATCACATTCTAGCAACATATGCTGGCAAAACACCTTCCCATAACTTGATTACATAAAACTAGCAAATCAACATCTTTAAAAGTGGTCTATTTAAGCAGTTAAGTAGAAAACCTGAATTTCACAATTTCGTAATATTTGTCTTCATTTCAATCATTTCAGTTTTTAAATAAAATATTAAGGGAAATACATTTAGACAAAACTACATAGACTGTATGTCCACCACCTCCCCACCCAAACAACAAATATCTCACAAGCCCAGCAATAATGTTGCAAAACATTTAATAAGGGACTCTATATATGGACACGAAAAATCCCATGTACTATACGGAATGCAAAGAATATTCTGCACTGTAAGAGTCACAATGGTTAGGTTTAAATCATGGAAGGATCAAATGATGCAAAAACAATAAGGAAGGAAAAATGAGGGGAAAGCTAATCAAAATCAATAAAAGGCAGCTGACCACATACTGGTACCTGAAACAAAAAGAAAATTGAATCCTCTCATTCAGCTTCTTAAAGTCAAGCAGCACACGTAACCTGGTCCATTCTGGTCTCCAGCTCAAAAGCATCAGGGCGATCTTGGGGATTGACCGCGAGCATGTCCTTTAGGAGCTGTTTGATACCATCTGACATGGAAGTCCTCCGTTTCTGAGGGATGTGGAGTACCATCTTTGGGTTTTCTAGCAGCGCTTCCCCCACAGGCACTATCTCTGTACCCTGCCTGATGTATGTGCCCAGGAGCTCTCTCTTGGACTCCGCATCTATGAAGGTTATCCTCTCAATCATTGCCCACATGATTATGCCCAGGGCAAATATGTCCGCTTTGGCAGTGTAGTGTCCTTCCCATACCTCTGGCGCCATGTAGAAGTCAGAGCCACAGGCCGATGAGAGCCAGAACTTGTTCACGTTGACATTCTTGTTCCCATCTTCTCCCTCTTTCCCCCTCCCCCCCAAACCTGCACATACTTTGCTGAGCCCAAAGTCGGCCACTTTGAGCACCGGAACTCCGGACTTCTCCGAGATGAGGATGTTGTCTGGTTTCAGGTCCCTGTGAACAATATTGTTTTTGTGCAAGAAGGCCACGGCACTTGTAAGTTGAAGCATAAAGCTGTTGTTGGTCACTGGGTCTGGTCTCCTGGACAGGATGAACTGGTTCAGGTCACCACCTTCACAGAACTCCATCACAAACCAGAGGTAGCATGGCTCTTCGGGGTATCCTAAAACTCTCTCCCCTATGACAGAGAGAAAAAATGTTTTAATGTCTAACGTATTAACTAAAAATAACACCCAGCAATGTATTATAATGAGCGATTGACTGAAACTATCCATATAGGAAAAGGAGAACTGAGTATGTCATTTGAAACAGACTGAGCACAGCCAAGGAGCACAGAATGTGACATAACAGTGGTACAATGCTTGTTTTAAGAAAGACAGTTGGAATAAATGTACGAATAGCTTTATAATAAAATTATATAACCACCTAAGGTCAATGATAGAAAGTTAAGCTTTAAGCAGATTAGAATAGTAAACCTCAATGTCTATTTTAAGTGCATGGCCACTTTTCAGACCTCTAGTCTTAAAGGTAAATAAAACATTCTGAAAGGAGCAAGAATGCAGATCTATGGGAAAGGAGAGCTTTGTAGACTGTCACTTCAACATGACAGAAAAATACTTAGCTAGCACTACAATTGTGTATGATGAAACCTACCGGGTCTAAGTTTGCCACAATTAGCAGACAACTTCAGCGTTCAGCTGCCATACTACAATGCACACAGGCATTACGGATACTAAAAGTGCTTTTCAGATTATCATCCGACCACACAACTAAACTCCATGAGATGTCCACAGAAAATTTCCAAAGAATGAGATTCAAGGCTACTTCTTCTACACATGCATTTTATTTCCAAGAAGGGAGAAGCAGCCCTGTAGCATCATTTGGTTCACCACAGTTCTTCATACAACAGCTTTTTTTGCCTCCCCATTTGCTTGTTCTAGGCCTTAGTTTGTGTTTTATATTCAATTATTTGCATAGAATGACCTAAAAGAAACTGAGTTCAAGACCTTGTTTACAGAGACAAGAAAACTATATCATGACTCCCCACACCTACAAGTGCTTCCCAACCACTTCAAGGTCATACTTCATACATTCAAATTGTGACCAAGGTGGAATGTCAGTTCCAATAAAGTAAAAAAGGTGCCTTGATAAAGTACATTTCGGAAGAGTCAAAATTTGTGATGGTAACTAAAGTAACAACATCTTTCAAAATGATTAGTGTGAAACTGTCTGGAAGAACCAGTTTGAGGCACTATTTATCATTACTTAGCTGTAACTAACAAAGGAGTGCCACTAATTGCTGCGAGCTAGCACTAGTACACCACATCAGGAGCTAGCTAGACATGCATTGCATATTTGAAGAGACTGGAAAGATAATAGATTCCCCTGAGACAAGCACACCAGATCAATTTTATATTAACAAAATTTAAAAATACCAACACTAATAGTGTTATCACGATAAATGTCCAATCGTTATTTCTTTAAAGGCTGATTTTTGCTACGGAGTGAAAGTTGAAGAAACCAGACGGTTGATTGTGGTTTTAAACTATTCTTTATGGTCAGAACATGTCTAACAATTGCCAAACAGTGAATCATTTCACAAATCTGAGGTAGAACATTAAAAAAAATTATAATTATAAAATATTTTTTCAACATAACAATATGCATGAGTAAAATTAAGTAAAATCCCTTTTCAGTCCTTTTTCCTCAACAAAATAAATATCTGCAGTCTGATGTATAACAGCCCCGCAGAGACAATCAGCATGAAGGCGAACACAATTTAGTGAACGTGTGCCCATTTACAAGTTAAATGAATGAATGAATAAATAAATACATCAGATTCGGACTTCCCTCTAAAATATTAAGGACTTTGTTGTTGCCCTCCCCTACATAAAAAGAAATTGGAAGTAATGCAAAGCAATAAAAAAAAAAAAAAAAAAAAAAAAAGTACAATCTGAAGCGTACACTTGCCCTGTAAACATCTCAGAGGGGTTCATTTACATTAGAACCTGGTCAGTTAAGGGGTGCAATTCTCTCACCTGGTACAATTAGCAGTTTGCCCTTCCCCCCCTTTTTTGGCAGTGATGAAATCATTGCATTCTATGCCTATTATGTCATCCAAATGACCATCTAATGCTTTTGGCCTTACTGGGCAAAAAGTGCAGGATAAAGCCATGGAATTTATTAGGCTTTTTCTACCATACCCCCTCCACCCTTCTCTAATACCCATGGACTTCCTGAAATGTCATTTTATTACCAGAGACATCATTTATATGGCATCTACTTCATTACCCAAGGTATTCCTAGCTACTCTGAAGAAAATCTTTAAAACATGATAACTGATGCACTTGAATCCACAATTATAATTGACAGGATTTAATAATAGAAAGTTCAATTTTAAATCCCTTTACAAGATGAAGTGTACTACACAAACAAGTAAATTGTGAAGATCTTCTATAGACAAGGAACTGTATGGAGTGTCGTTTGTGCCAAAAGTGTTCGTCCGTCAATTTGGTAGTTCATTCGGAAATTCATTAGGAAATTCATCAATTTGGCCATACAGTAGTAATAGACAACAGACAAACTGCCATGCAAACTGCCAGACAAACCAATGAACTTCCAGACAAACCAATGAACTTCCAGATGAACAGACCAACTGTCAATCATGCACTGTGCCAAACCCACTTCAGTCCTTCTAGCCAATCGGAGCAGATGCGCCTATTTTAACCAATAAAACTCCAGGCTCACACAAAACGGCTTCAGCCAATAATATTGCAGTTTATTAGAAAGGACGTTACTGGCGTCTCTGTGTAACCATATGGAACTTAAAATCATCATTAACATAAGCTCGTTAATGAGAAGATTAATTGTTAGAATAGGCAAGGCTTAACTACAGCTTTGCCTAGAGTAAATAAGTGTTTAATCACTATATATTGTACATACAGCATAACACATTTTTAAAATACCGCTGAAATAAGTGACAAATGTAATGTTTCTTTAATCTTAAAAAAGGCTTTGAAATACTCTGTGTAATACAATTAGCATAATCTATATATTACACATGCCAAGTTTTAAGTTCTTGGTGTTTTTGTATTAATTGTTCATCCATTTGGTTAAGAGACAATGCATTTGGCATTTTAAGACTGTCATATTGTATGTATTTTTATGATGTGTAATTGTATTTTAATGGATATTTGTGTTTGATTGGCTAGGGCAAGGTGTTTATTGTTAGTGTGTTTATTTGGCTTTAGTATGTATTGTTTAATTTATTTTCGTGTACACATTTAAAAAAAATACAGTACATTATCCGACAAAGTAATTAGCTCATATTGCAATTATTTGCAATGGGTAAAGTTTAAAACCAAAATCTTTCTGTATGAACACATGTAGTGTGTACAGTTAAATAAAGAAATAAATACATATGTGTGCCAACAAAGTGTAAAGAGAAGCCCCCCCCCAATATAATGTCAAGCCTCAGCCCCACTGAGAAGAGTGGAATCAAGTGAAAAAACAAAACAAAAAAAACAATGCGAGAGAAAGAAACGCCCTTTCTAGTAAACTGCAATACTATTGGCAGAAGCAGTTTTATGTGAGCCTGGAGCTTAATTGGTTAAAATAGGCTTTTCTGCTCCGATTGGCTAGAAGGACTGAAGTGGGTTTGGCACAGTGCATGATTAACAGTTGGTTTGTTCATCTGAAAGTTAATTGGATTGTCTGGAAGTTTGTCTGGCAGTTTGTCTGTTCGTCTGGCAGTTTGCATGGAAGTTGGTCTGTTTGTCTATTACTACTGTATGGCCAAATTGATTAATTTCCGAATGAATTTCCAAACGAACTACCAAATTGACGGACTAACACTTTTGGCACAAACAGCGCTCCATAGAACTCAATACTGTCAGGCTACCTTGGCCAGAGAACCTGATCCTTGCAGTACCCTTGCCATTCATCACCTAAATTTGCACATGACTTGGGAAATCTGTCTGTGCCCCATAACCTTATTTTCTGATCTATAAAAGGTCAGGTTAGTCTTACTCAGCACTGGAAACATACTGAAAAAAGAAAGTGGGTTAATGGAGATTCAGTTCTTAAGAAATCCACCTTCCAACAAGTAGGGTGGTGGTGGTGGTTTAAAGGGGATAAGAAGAAAAACTGTAGTCTGTGTATTAGTAGACAAAACTGCTCAGAGAGACTTTTAGGCTGAGTTTATAAGAAAGTAACATTACACATTATCAGTGCAACTCTGAGAAGATATGCAATATATCACAGCCAGTCAGCCACAAAATCTTGGAAACAAGGTGAATTAAGGTATACAACACATAGCTCAGGACTTTTACTACCAAGAAAAGACACTGCAACAATGACTTCATTCACATCATACTAACCCCCCCATGTAATAACTTGACAAAATAGTTGTGGATAGCATAGTTGTGAATTGAACTAGGTATAATATACTATGGGCATTGTGAACCTTCACATTTATAAAGACAGAAGCCATGGACTTCCTGAAATTTCTTCCAACTCAAAATCTAAAATATCACCTCCAGAAACAATGTAATCTAGATTTACACGAGATCAGCATTAGTACTTTATTTTCATGCAGAGTATCCAATAAAACTATTGTGGAAGTTTAACATATTGATTCATTTTAACAAAGGCAGTGGTTCTTAACCTTTTTGCCAGCTTGTACCCCCTGCAGCGATCCATGGTAATCGCACACATCCGAGGTGTCGAGGTGCGAGAAGGGGGTTTGTTGTCGAGATGTCGACCGAAGAACCCCTGGTCCAAGGGAATATACACAACTCGGTAGTTATTTTCGGTTTCATAGTTGAATATCGACCCCTAAGTATCATGAGTAATACGATCAACATTGCACGTGTGCACTTCTAAAATGTGTACATTGCTAAAAGTTGCATTTAATTTGTGTTCGTTGCCAATAAGATCAATACAACTGTCACGTGGCAGGGAGAAACTGAATTGACGGTAGTGGAAGAGACAACTAATAAGAGAACTGCCTGACAAACTAAAGTAAAAAAATTATAATAACCAGCCCTCTCGTATGTGGGTATGAATTCCCCCCACCTTGTATTTTGTAAATAAATGGCCAACATGTCTAGGTGACTGTACACGTCGCTCGCTTACTTTATGCTCTAATGTCTGTGTCCACGTTGTCATGGTTGATACATATTTCATCAGTTAAGGACTGTAAGGACGGAATAGCAAGAGTTACATAACTAAAAATGAGGCCAGCGGTGGCAACGAGAGGGCTACAATAAACGTCATTAGTGTCCGTTTCCACCCCCCTACAAAAAAAAAAAAAAAAAAAACACGGGATAATTGCATAACTCGAGAATGAAGGCAGAAGTGGGCCTTGAAGCAAAAGCTTTCGAATGAACTCGCAAATTTGAAATCGAAAAATTAAATTAACCTTAATCTCTAACTGCATGAAAACTTTGTTTTGTTTTGCTAAATACGTCGGTGAAACTGTTTCAACAACTGTTTTAACCCTCCATCGTTACAAACTTGCAGGGTCTGTTTCAATGGGGTTCCCATTGTGCTTTCATTCCAGGCTGCCTCTCCATGACCATTTTAGTCCGTCCCCAAAATATACATACATAAAATACAAGACAACATAAGTTAAATTTAAACCAACTATCCATCCTTCTTCAGTTTGTGTGTATATGATGCCAAATGCTACATTTTTCAATCCACCTAAAAATATACAATGCACCTGAATATGCACAGGGCTGTGCAAGAAAAATACGATAACTAGTTATTCGGGTGATTTAAACATTTCAATCAGTTTTCTTTGTAAGAGAGCAAACAGTCACAAGTGTGTGGTCGGGGTCACTACGAGATTACAGCTCGTATGTGATATAAATATTTCACATAAAACAATTATACCTTTAAGCGACGTCTCAACCAAACGCAGGTATTGCTCGGATCGCTTGTTCCCATGGCTCATTTTCTGGGCTAGGCCGTTCCTCTGCAACACGCATTCCTCCAACTGCACCACGTTTTCGTGCCGCCTCTCCAGACTGGCCAAGGCCCAGAACTCAGCCAGAGCGAGCTCCACATTTTCGGGAGCGTCACAACGAAGTTTCTTAACTGCTACCCTTGCCCCCGACCTCCGAGCAATGGCTTCGTACACCACGCCATAGCTGCCCCTTCCAACCTCCCGCAGCAGGCTGTAGCGCGGCGCGAGTACTTTCCGCCCCGGTTTCTCGCTTTTTGCAATGCTGTTGGAGAAATAATCTTCCTCCATCGGGACTGCATTGCCCTCACCTTCCCCCACTGTCAACGATTTCAAAACTTTCCCCACTTCCCTTTTCAACTTCGCATTCGGAGCCCCATCTCTCCTGCCAGCACGCACACTTTTTGTCCTTCTCCTCCCCCCGTCACCTGTATCCATGGGTTTCTTTTCGTTAAACGTGAATGTGCATGGAAATTCGGTTTGCCTCTCCTCATTACTTTTTTCCAAAGATGGGGATGATTTACAATGCAAGGGTTGACTTTCCCTACCGCTTGTTATTGTTTAAAATAAACTTTGGGCTTCAGCCGCTTCCCTATCCCCAAACTGTTTGAACTAAATAAACATGGACATCCAAATCATTGAATGAAGGGGGCGGGTACACCCGGAATATACCATTCTTTACAAAGGGGGAAGCTGTACTAGACCTTAAAATAAAATGTATACTTAGCGTAATCTAAACCGGGTCACACAGAAAAATATATACTTTACTCTGTAATATCTATATATGTTGTTTACGCATCGTTAGCAATTACCAATAATCTATATGTGCTGGTCCCCCACTTTACATATAATGTGCCTAGCTAGCTGCATGTAAGGACGGGTCCATTATTCGTCAGAAGGGGTGTCACACAAATAAGAATCATACAGAATATATGTTGTAAAACCACATAAAACCACACATTAATAAAGTTGGTTTATTTTGTATTTATATTGGGTGTTATTGATATAATGAGGGATATAGTCATACAAAAATCTAGGCTGCAATAGTCTACATATTGCTGTTCCCCTGCCTTATTTTAAGGTTCAGTCAGGATAGTTCGACATCGATGTTTTATTACCCCCTTTACCGTCTTGTGCATATTTTTAAAAACGTGTTGTTGTTAATCTAAATGTATTTTTAAATATAATTCACAATATAAAGTTATTTGTAAGTCTTTTGTTTCTTATATACAAATTATTGATAATTACAATATTCAGATTTGCGCATAAGCGGCCGAGTTGCTTTGGCATGTGTGCTTCCCCTATCCATAGCAGGTCATTTCGCGTGCGTCCGCAGCGCACGTGTGTCAACACATGGAGGCAGCATCTGGCTTGTTGCGCGCAGTCCTGTACTGTATAGCTGTGTGATACAAGGATATTAAGTGCTTGCTTGGAGCTATTTTTGACATATATTTGTTTGTATTCACTAACGTTATCGGCGGCTTATGCCCGTATGGCAGCAAACGCCCACCGGTCGTCACTCCGTCACCAGACACACGGGTCCCTGCTCTTTTAATGTCCTGTGCACGTTACTGTTTGTATTGCACTTCTCGTTTTGTGTTAAAAGTCAAGCTGCCAATATGAATGCATCAATGTTATGATGTTACAAATACCAAACTGGAAACACTGACAGTTGTTAGTATTATGTAGCCTCTGAAGCATATTTATAATGACATTTTTGGAATACCAATAATAATAATAATAATAATAATAATAATAATGTAACATCATCCAAGAATTTCAATTTCTTCTTCTTGTGCTTGCCATTTTCCACACAACTGATCACCTTGGCTGATAACTCCTTGCAGAAATATTCAATAGACACACTGCTATTGTGAGCAATTATAGAACAAAAAAAAACTAAAAAAAACACAAGACAATGCAAACATCTAATTGCAAGTGTATATTAATGTATAGACGCCCTGTCATTTACACTGATCATAGCACTTCTCACAACCCTCTACTCAGATGCTACAGTGTTAACAGACTGGGATTGGCATTCCCTCACTGGTTGAAAATGAAAACAAAACAGCTTGTTGAGCCTGTTGTTGGGCAGCAGGTCTGAAAGCAGGGTTATTGGGTGGCCATAGATGGTTGTCATTTGGCCTGCTTCCACAATCAGGGCATAATGAAAAATAATCCAGTCTGTTCAGCATTAATTATAACCAGGGATCAGTGCTGTCTGGTCTTTGTAAATATGACATGGAGATACATTTACACAGTGAAAGAGTAAGATGCACTCGGACGTAGTCTCCTTATTTCGATTTATTTCACTGTTTCACTATACTCCCTGTTGAAACACAAATTTCTGCCTCTGTACCACTGGATAACAGATTGAATCATATTGTGTTGTAATCTATTTTTTGTTCTTCATCAGTGTGCAACATATAACCTTAACACTCATGTTTAGCACGCATCAACCAAATTAATTAAAAATCATACATGACAAGTTTTCATAATTTAATTCTTCTTCTTCTTCTTCTTCTTCTTCTTCTTCAGGTGCTTGCCATTTTCCACACATCTAAAGAGCTCAACCTCCCTATCTGAACACCGTGACCAAGAGCTATTCAATAGACCTTAACACGTTTTACATTTTACATTTTATTTTATTGCTAGTCACATGCAATAAGTGCATCAGCCAAACCAATTAATAATCATACGTGACAGGTTTTCATGATGTCATTGAAGTTTTAGTCAATGAAAGGATTTGGATTATACTGATGAGTTGCTAAATGTAAAATATTCTAATTACATAGAAGGGGAACATAATAGTTATCAAAGCCTAAAGTGTGTTATTTAATTTTTGTGTTTCTCAAATATCTTCATTTTTTTCACTCTACCTTGTTCTGTTGTAACCTGCACGAACAGATCTTCCAGGGAAAAAGGTGCTTGCTCTGCAAATGGGAAGAGAACACAGTCAGACTAATTCTGTATGCAATTGATTCATCACCCACAAAATTGTGAACAGCCTGTAATAACAATGCATTAATTGGCTCTAAAACAATTAAGCTATATTTCTCATAACAGAACAGTCTTGTTCAACTTGAAGTGTCAAATGATGCCTGGTTCTCAACATAAGCTACAGGATGTTTTGTTGATTATTCAAGAATTTCCCTTGTAAATGTTGAAATGCCCAACATGTCCACGTTATTTATTCATAAGTACGGTGTCCATTTTAGGACATATTCAGGCATCAGACGTCAGTTCTCAGTTATCAGTCATTATCGAGTCAAGTACCGTCCCTACTAGAGTCAAGTATCAAGTATCCCCAACTCAGATCTGAGGTATCAAACAGGCAGCATGACATATAACGGTTATTGTCATTACCCTGGTTCCCTGAAAAAAGGATGACAACCATTATCGAATGGGAAGAGCCTTCTGACCTGCCTATCACTGAACACTTCTACCAAAGTTGCCAATCAGGCCCCTTTTGCAAGGAAGGGGTCTCACCTACCTTTCCCTCCATGCCAAAGAGGTCTCCTTGCAATAGATAGCTGCCTTTTCCATCCCATGGAGGTTGTCGGGCACACGACCCTGCAGGGTAATGGTTGTCATTCTTCTTTCAGGGAACCAGGGTTATAACAATAACCTAACATTCCCTTTTATGTCAGAATGACAACCAAATTGGAAGACAATACTAAAGCCATCATGGCATCTGGAATAGTGTGGTCCATGGTGTAATAGTAAGGGCTCAAGGTGCTGGCTGAGCAACAGTCTGCAACAACTGAGAGCTCAGAGATTTTCTATATCGGTTTGCAACATTTAACAGATAGAACCTTACAAAAGACTTGTCCATGTAGCCACCTGACAAAGGTCCTCCAGTGAAGCACCATGAAAGACAGCCCATGAAGTTCCTTGTCCCTGAGCAGAATGGGCTTTAACATTACCTGGTAGGGGAATTCTGGTATCGGCCACCCAAAATGCCAGTCTCTGCTTAGATTGGTCTTGTCCTTCGGAACACCACATAACAAACAAACAGTTGATCCATCCTGTGCAACTGAGCAGTCCTCTGAAAATAAATGCGCAATGCCCACACCAGACACAATTTATTTAACCTCCTGCATTCATTTGACTTATGAGGGGGAATGCTTCCAACACCACAGGCTGGTTAATGTGGAAGGAAGTTAGAACTTTAGGTAGAAAGGATTCCAACTAAAAACCATCCAAGCCCAGTCCACAGACAGAGCGTGGATGTCTCTCACCCGTCTTGAAGAAGTGATCACCACTTGGAACGCCACCTTCAAAGAGAGTAGATGGAGGCTCACAGAGGGCAGAGGTTCAAAGGGGGGTCTGCTCAACACACAGATCACCAGCTCTAGGTCCCAAGCTGGAACCAATGTTTTCAGCAGAGGATGTAAACATTTAACTCCTTTAAGGCACTGCACTGCCAAGAGGTGTGCACCCGGGGTGGTCGAGCCAATCCTGTCATGCAAATTATTTCCATTGTTCATATTTTTAGAAAAATTTAAATACATTTGATTTCTCTTAGATGATCCCTCAGTACATTATACATTATGCAATTTAGCGAGCCCCTTAATCAGCACATGCACATCATCGAGTCTGTACCTGGTACCGCCGTTATTTCTGTTACACATTGTATGCAAGACAGCAAGGTATAGTACATCACACACTGATCAACACTTTGATTATTATCAAATGTTCTTCAAAATACCTTTTGTTTAGGTATTTTAGTTTATCTGGCTTATTGGGTGGCAGTTTGAAGCATATATATCATGGCATCTTTGTTTTGTTAACATTAAGTAGCCTATAACGTGTTTGTTAAAACCTGAAATTTCATATTTTTTGTTGTGATGTTCGTTTTTTAACAAACAGTTAATGCAAGTATGCAATTAGTATGAAATTTGCTCAAAACAATATGTAATTAAATAAAAATATAGGTGTTGTTTTATCTGTTATTACACTGTGACAACACTTTGTATATAAATGTGTTTTTACTAAAATGCCATGAATCGGCAAACGTTGACATTTTTTATGCAATTGGAGAACCGATGCCTGGAAGAGGAGAGGCTACGGGAGGAACGGGTTGAACAAAACTGAAGGGAGGAAGTGGCTGAACGGCGGCAGTGGATGGAGGTGCTGATGCGGCAGCTCAGTGCTAGTAGAGCAGCCGCTTCAATACAGGAACCATCACCGCCACAGCAGCAACCTGGGTCCTCAGCAACCGATGCAAGGATATGGACAGGTTTACAGTTAACATGGTTATGTAAAGATGATGATATCAAAGGTTATTTAACCTCGTTCAAAAGGGTTTAGAGAAGGCACTTATAAAAAATGACCAACGTTTCAGTCTTATACATATGATTAAGAACATAAGAACATAAGAAAGTTTACAAACGAGAGGAGGCCATTCGACCCATCGTGCTCGTTTGGTGACCATTAATAACTAAGTTAATAACAATTAATAACTTCCCTCACCTACCGCTGTCTTGACCACACTGCACCAAGCTACCTTCAGACCACTGCGGCCTTCCGGTGCCAGAAGACTAACTGCCTCCCCTCCCTTCCTCCAGAGCCCGCTCCTTCTCATCCCTGGCCCCTAAATGGTGGAACGACCTTCCCACCGAAGTCAAAACAGCAGAGTCCTTGACCTCCTTCTGGTGCTTACTCAAGACACATGTTTTCAGGCAGTACTTGTAACTTTGAATACCCGTAAGATAGCACTTCATGGCATTTTATCATGCTTCTTGCATTACTAATACTTGTAATATTGATTGATTTTCCCCCTTGCTCCATTTCCCATAGCCCATATCTTACATCTTGATAGCACTTAGCTTTTATTTTCCAGGATGTATGACCTCACTTACTGTACTTACCTATGTAAATTGGAAGTTGTAAAATGTATTTTACTTTGGATTGCTTTGTATAATGTAAATTTGAGTTTGTAATGTTTGATGCCTTGTACTTAACTGTATTCTTGCACTTTGTATTGCACTTATGTTGTAAGTCGCTCTGGATAAGGGCATCTGCCAAGAAATAAAAATAATAATAAGTGATCCAAGGATACTATCCAGTCTATTTTCAAAATGTTCCCAAGTTTTCAGCTTCAACCACATTGCTAGGGAGTCATCTGCTGAGCCACCTATTTAAGTATCATCTGCAAATTTGACAAGTTTGCTAACTATCCCAGAGTCCAGATCATTAATATAGATTAGAAAAAGCAAGGGCCCGAATACTGATCCATGTGGCACTGCTAACAACCTCACTCCATTTAGAAGCAACTCCTCTTATCGACACCTTCTGTTTCCTATACATCAACCAGTTCATAATCCATCTACTTACATTACCCTGAATGCCTACAGCTTCCAAATTTGAGGATCAGTCTTTGGTGTGGAACCTTATCAAAAGCTTTTTAAAAATCTAAGTATATCATATCATATGCTTTCATGTGATCTACAGCTGCAGTTGCATGTTCAAAGAACTCTAATAGATTAGTAAGACATGATTTGCCTCATCTAAACCCATGTTGACCCATCTCCAAAAACATGTTTTTTATTAAGATGCTCCTCTACTCAGGGTTCCCATGGTCATGGAAAATCCAGGAAAAGTCATGGGAAAAAAATGGTCATGGAAAGTCATGGAAAATGACCAAAATATAAAAAATCACGGAAAAGTCATGGAAAATGACCAAACAATTTTAAGTTATGGGAAATCGCTACACATATACACAGCCAAACCCATTTACAACATACATGGAATATAATTTACACTCTGAAACAAAGAACCAGTTTCATGGTGCAGAATAAAATTGTATTAAATCCTGTTTAAAATTTCCTTTTAGTACGAAGTCTGTAAGACATGTTGTTATTATGAACATCATGGCACACAGTATAGCCTACACAGTGTTTCTTAACCCAGGTCCTGACAAACCACTGTATCTTCTAATGGTCTTTGGTCTCTAATGGAGCTTTCAGCTCTCAGATATTTAAGCAAACCTGTAATTTAACAAATTAAGTCATTAATTTGAAATTTCCTGTTGTTTTCAGCTCTCATATGTTGGTTGATAATTCCATTTAAGGTTTCAATTAAACAAGTGAGTGCTCTATTAGAACAAAAAACAGCAGACACGGGGGTTCACCAAAACCAGTGTTGAGAACCCCTGACAACATTAAATGCTCAAACTTTATAGTGTCCGTTGCATTTAAATTAATTAGGCAAATGTATGATGTGCACATTTATTAAAAATCAAGTAAATAATAACAATACATATTGTTCTATTCAATAAATTAAATTGTATTTCAAAACCATAAACTAGTTCTTGTCATGGTCCCCTAGCGCTCCCCCTCTATCCCCACACAGCAACTGAGACACCGCCCTGACAAGTGCAGCGCCTAGGGGAGTGCCTAGCGGGACTGGCCACTGTAAGTGCATCTCCACCCAGCAATGCTACTGTGTACCAGGGTCTGGTGTCCGGGGGCCGAGAGTAGTAGGCCACCAGTCGAAGTGGGCAGAAACCCCTACTCTTTGGGCAGTGCTTCAGACTTAAAAGATAAGTATTAAAAGTATTAAACAACTAGACGAAAGGCACAAGCCACAGCTGTTTAATTTGAACAGCTATGGATTCTGTGATGGAAGTGTCTCGAGTATTGTTCTTGTGCATGTAAACCATTTTCCTACAGCATGAGACCTGCACGTAGAGCTAATTTACATATGAATTCACTCCTTTGCCTTAATTTGTATGATGTGGGGTAAAGAACTGATCGTCCATCAATTTACTAAAACCATGGAAACCCTGAAAGGGAGAGGGTAATTTAATCTTTGACTCAAGCATATTCTCTCGAGTAAGGTTAAAACATACATGTAAACTCCGCCAATGACTGGCTCAAAAAGGCAGCCCAGTAATAATTCAGTATAATCTCACCAAGATGTGGCCAGGGCCAGTGTCATGCACAGACATTTTGTGGGGCTGGGGCTCAAGCAAGAAAAGGGGCACCACACCCACACACACGCACCCTTTCCATTATTCCAACCCCGATGTTGCCACACCGCCATTCATAATCACACACTATATTCATAACATGAGCCTTGTTCAAAGTCTCTTTTAACAGATTATTTCTTGAAGAAAGCAGAGATTCACCATGTTTTCATGAAAGTAATACAATACAGTCAGTTGTTTAGACCAATTCAGTCACATTAGATCAGCGGTTTCTTCAAGAAAGAAAGTTAGGAAGGATGCAATAAGATCATACCTTTCAAGTATGTACACTTCCTTAGTGTGGCATATGGACCTGTTAATGCTCTACAGATTGTATCATCTTCACTACAGCTTCAATACACACAAACATCACATAGACCTTAGTCTATGCTGAGCTTAGATTTTATCCATTTATAGTCATCTGTGTCTGGGAACCACACCTAAATATGTCAAAATCTTTTATCAGATAACTATATATATGCAGTATACAGTATACTGTATATATAAATGGTCTGAGATTCATAGTGCTGACATGGGTCCAGTTTTTGGGTCATTATAAATAAGATCTTGATACCTTGACCCTAGATCAGCAGTCCTACTCTGAAATGCTTGATACATAAGCCCCCTGAATTTGGAGTTTCAAAACTTCCTCCTGATTGCATGTTCTCTATCATTTTGTTATACTGACTATATTTCATAATTAAAAAATACAGTACAACTATAGCTGTATGGCATCAGTAACATGTTTTTGAGCATCACCCAGAGAGGGAAAAAACACAGTATTATATTCACACAAATACATACACAAACGCACATGCACGCCTATTTGCCAGTTTATTTTGCCTTTCATTGAGGTATCTTTAGCCTATTATAGTTTATGCTGCCAATTATTTCCCAATCAAAATGCTAAATAATCAATTACATGAGTTACTCTCTTCTCCTTTAAATTATTATGCTGTATTGTACATTTATGTGTATTATGTAACATAAGCCTACATCAATATGTTTGAATTTTGTAATGTTATACTGTTTGTAATGGGCCCATATTTTATACATTATTTACAACATTTATGGTCTTAATTTTCATATTAATTTTTTAAAAGTACAAAAATATGACAGAAATGGGACAGAAATTCCCATGCGAACAATTAAGTAATTTAATAGTGATGCAGGGCAGTGCCCTGTCAAAATTCTAGATATATTGACAGTCACATTATCTCTTGCTTTCCAGTTTAATAGTTATTAACTGTTCTAATTATTTGCACAGTTGAGACTCCTTGTGTTTTTCACATTTTCTTAAATTTTTTACATATATATATACAGTGGGGGGAAAAAGTATTTGATCCCCTGCTGATTTTGTACGTTTGCCCACTGACAAAGAAATGATCAGTCTATAATTTTAATGGTAGGTGTATTTTAACAGTGAGAGACAGAATAACAACAAAAAAATCCAGAAAAACTCATTTCAAAAAAGTTATAAATTATGTTAATGAGGGAAATAAGTATTTGACCCCTTCGACTTAGTCCTTGGTGGCAAAACCCTTGTTGGCAATCACAGAGGTCAGACGTTTCTTGTAGTTGGCCACCAGGTTTGCACACATCTCAGGAGGGATTTTGTCCCACTCCTCTTTGCAGATCCTCTCCAAGTCATTAAGGTTTCGAGGCTGACGTTTGGCAACTCGAACCTTCAGCTCCCTCCACAGATTTTCTATGGGATTAAGGTCTGGAGACTGGCTAGGCCACTCCAGGACCTTAATGTGCTTCTTCTTGAGCCACTCCTTTGTTGCCTTGGCTCTGTGTTTTGGGTCATTGTCATGCTGGAATACCCATCCACGACCCATTTTCAATGCCCTGGCTGAGGGAAGGAGGTTCTCACCCAAGATTTGACGGTACATGGCCCCGTCCATCGTCCCTTTGATGTGGTGCAGTTGTCCAGTCCCCTTAGCAGAAAAACACCCCCAAAGCATAATGTTTCCACCTCCATGTTTGACGGTGGGGATGGTGTTCTTGGGGTCATTCCTCCTCCTCCAAACACGGCGAGTTGAGTTGATGCCAAAGAGCTCAATTTTGGTCTCATCTGACCACAACACTTTCACCTAGTTCTCCTCTGAATCATTCAGATGTTCATTGGCAAACTTCAGACAGGCCTGTACATGTGCTTTCTTGAGCAGGGGGACCTTGCGGGCGCTGCAGGATTTCAGTCCTTCAACGGCATAGTGTGTTACCAATTGTTTTCTTGGTGACTATGGTCCCAGCTGCCTTGAGATCATTAACAAGATCCTCCCGTGTAGTTCTGGGCTGATTCCTCACCGTTCTCCACGTCCACGAGGTGAGATCTTGCATGGAGCCCCAGACCGAGGGAGACTGACAGTTATTTTGTGTTTCTTCCATTTGCGAATAATCGCACCAACTGTTGTCACCTTCTCACCAAGCTGCTTGGCGATGGTCTTGTAGCTCATTCCAGCCTTGTGTAGGTCTACAATCTTGTCCCTGACATCCTTGGGCAGCTCTTTGGTCTTGGCCGTGGTGGAGAGTTTGGAATCTGATTGATTGTGTAGCGTAAGGTACACTTATAAATTTCAATTAAATAAGTGAATTTATAGTATCACCTTATCACGAATCCTGGAATCTTGTAGAACTCAATTTCTGTAATAATTGGACGCAGACACCAATTCCAAAGATATAAATTGTCAAATTTATTCAAAACAAAGACTAAATGTAGCATTACACTAATTATACAAAGGGGAAAAACTAATTAAAATTCACTCTAGATCAACAAATCAAAGACAAATCACTTTCGTGACCAAATCAAAGACCATGGGATCGCATATGATATCACACAAATCGTTCAACAAAAAAGGTTATAAACACATTGACTACAATACCGGTTAGTAAGACGAAGGTGAGTCTCTCGTTAGTATTATTAGTCAGACATTAAATAACTACGCAGGTTAGTATTTATGTCAGGTAACTTCTCGTTATATATATATCAGTCTCATTTACGTTTAGGTGCCGAGAAAGATCCTATCATTCCTTGTTACCACAATTTCCCTTAACTGATTATTATTCAATGATTAAGTATAGGCAGGGCCACCTATAATCTGGTGTCTATTAACTTGTGTCAATTTCAGACTAAACAGTTAAACAGGAATGAGAAGATATTTCTCGGCGTTGACAGATTTTATTTCTAAAATTATCAACAAAACAGTTTAATGCAACACACATTTATATTTAAGAAAACTAAATGATATTACACATTCTAGAGCTATGAATCACAGATTAACATTTCTAATTGATTTCTCAAATGTCATGAATCATGAACTCCAAACTGTTAAACTTATCTGAACTTCATCACAGAGAGGCCTCTCTGTCTTCGGGCTCAGATAACAGCACACGGCACGAGGTCCGTGTGGTTGGAACAAAGGCAGTCCGGTTCGGCTTTGTCCAAGAACTTCCACTCAGTCGATGCACCTGGAAGTTGGGGTTTCGCGAAAGTAGAGTCGTTTCCAAACAGATTTTCCACTGGTTTGAAGGCTCCAAGGTTGTGCACAAAATCTTCTTGGCAAGCAGGGTCTCTCACCGTACTTATTTGAAGACAAAGTCTTTGAGGAAAGCAGGGCCCTGTTTGTTCCAAGGGTCAAGTTTCTTAAGACTCAAATAGCTATTTAAATGACTGACACTTTCGTATACAGTCGACTTGTCAATTGTCCAGCTGTAAAACTCCACTGATCAGGTGGGTACAGGCGGGCATGCGCAGTCTGTAAAGTTCTTTATTTAATAAAGTCCTTTACAAGAATTCTTCGTACGGCTCAATCTCCTTCTCCCAGTTTAACTCTTCTGTTGCCGGCAAAGACTTGGTTGGTTTCTGGTTCCGGTTCTGGCAACAGAGCTACAGGTTGAGCTGTGGCAGCGAGTTACTGGTTCAGGTGAGAGAGAGAGAGAAACACTGTCCGCTGTTCCTTATAGTCTGTCAGATCAATAGGTGATTGGTCCCTGAGTTCTTGAGATTGGATTTCGGTTACAGCCCCCAGTGTCCTGTTGGAGGGGGGCTTGATTTATGACTGATGTCAATCCATGCCATCTTTTGGAAATGCCGGTTGGCCTGGGTTCGTAGCTCTATGTCGGGATTTCGGCTCTCATCCACTTCAAAGAGTTTTTATCACCTACAGGCCCCTTTCTTCAGACATCTCATAGCAGAATTCCAAACTATTTGGCCTCTTCTCGGTGCCATCCTCCCCAAAACTGTCACTTTGATGCAAACCAGTTCCAAGCTGATGAGCTAAGGAAATCTGATAACTTTGGGGGGGGGAGAGGTCTTCTTTAGATCAGTGCTTCAGCTCAGAGCCCAAATGCTCTTATCCAAATACACCCAACATAACGCTACAATTGATTGCTTCTGTGGACAGGTGTCTTTTATATAGGTAACGAGCTGAGATTAGGAGCACTCCCTTTAAGAGACTGCTCCTAATCTCAGCTCGTTACCTGTATAAAAGACACCTGGGAGCCAGAAATCTTGCTGATTGATAGGGGATCAAATACTTATTTCCCTCATTAACATGCAAATCAATGTATAACTTTTTTGAAATGCGTTTTTCTGGATTTTTTTGTTGTTATTCTGTCTCTCACTGTTAAAATACACCTACCATTAAAATTATAGACTGATCATTTCTTTGTCAGTGGGCAAACGTACAAAATCAGCAGGGGATCAAATACTTTTTTCCCTCACTTTATATAAGTTAAACGAGAATGAACAATTAAAAGGCAACGAATAAGGTGTTTACACAGCTTCTCTTAATTAGAATTGCATTTCAATAACACAGTTCAGGGAACATTAACTCCTAGCAAATATAAGACAAAGGAAAATTAACTAATTGATATCAAGTTTGAGTGGATCATTAATTTAATTCAGCCAAACTAAATTGAGGACTAAACAAATTAGATCATAGTAACGAAACAGAATCTTTGTGGGTTAAACTTTTGAATAAAAGGTCTGGAGGATTAGTGGTAGGAGTGTGTTACAGACCACCCAATTCAGATATTCATAAAGATGTTGAATTGTACAATGTAATCAGGACTGCAAGTAGTAATGAGAGATTTCAATTTCCCAAACATAGTCTGGGAAAGCCCAGTTGGGACTACAGAAGCAGATATAGAAATGGTTGAGATGGTAAATGACTGCTTTCTAACTCAATTTGCAAGGAAACCAACCAGAAAGAGCACATGCATTGATTTGATATTTTCAAATGAACAAGATAGAGTCAGAGGGACACTAGTTAGAGAACCAATGGCAAACTGTGATCACAATATGGTTAGCTTTGAGGCATTCTTTCAAAAAACAAGGACCAAGTCTAAAACAATGATCTACAATTTTAGAAAAGCAAACCTTGAAGGCATGAGGCGGCATTTAGAAGAGGTAGACTGGAGCACACTGGATGCAAATGGATGGTTATATTTCAAGCATATACTATTTGAGGCTCAGAAGAAATTTGTACCAAAACTTGAGGACCAAAAACAGTGACCAAAATGGTTTAATAGAGGTATGCAAAAAAATATCAAGAGAAAGAAAATGTTGTATAGCGCAAACAAAAGGGATAGAGACTAAAATAAATACATAGAATATGTTGAACTGCAAAGAGATGTTAAGAAAGGGATCAGGAAGGCAAAGAAGGAAAGAAATATAGCTCTTGGAGCTAAAACTAATTCAAAGAGCTTTTTCAATACTACAACAGCAAGAGGTCAATAAAGGAGGAAGTGAAACAGATAAAGGGGAAAAAAATTAGAATCTTGGAAAATGAACAAGATGTGGCAAATGTTCTAAATGAGTATTTCACAGAGCTTTATACAAAAGAAAAAAACAGATAATATGCCACAGGTTAACAATCAGTCCAGTAAAACCCTATAGAGAGTTCAGGATAAATGAGGAGGATGTACTAAAGGGACTAGCAGAATTAAAAACAAACAAATCACCTGGGCCAGATGGTATATTTATAAACAGTACTTAAAGAAATGAGGGAAATTATGTATAGGCTGCTAACTGAAATATTCCAAAAGACAATTAGAACAGGGGATGTGCCAACTGACTGGAAGATGGCAAATTACATACCAATCCACAAGAAAGGGGACAAAACTGAGCCAGGAAATTACAGACCAATCTGTCTCAACTGCATTACTTGTAAAATGTTGGAAATTTTTTTTAATGTAATGTTAAGACTAGTTAGTTAGACCACATCTGGAATACTGTGTACAGTTCTGGGCTCCACATTTCAAGAAAGATATCGCTGCTCCAGAGGCAGTTCAGAGGAGAGCAACCAGACTTATTCCAGGTTAGAAAGGAATGTCCTACTTGGAGAGACTGAGGGAACTGAACCTTTTCACCCTAGAACAGAGGAGACTATGTGAGGACTTGATTCAAGTCTTCACAATCATGAAAGGCATTGACCACATCAAACCAGAGGAGCTTTTCCAGATCAGCAGGGACACACGGACCTGGGGCTTCATGGCATTCAAGATGGAAAACAGGAGACACTTCTTCACACAGAGAGTAGTCACAATCTGGAACAAACTCCCCAACAATGTGCTAGATGCTGAAAATTTGGGAACATTTAAAAATAGACTGGATAGGATCCTTGGATCACTTCATTATTAATGGACACCACACGATGGGTCGAATGGCCTTCTCTCATTTGTAAACTTTCTTATGTTCTTATGAATAGGTAGCAGGTGTGGCAAGAGAAGAGTGACATACTGATACAGTAAATCAAGAAATGAATGCCTATCAACCTCATTTTGGATCCGGACCACACTATTGTATCTGACACTGTTTGTGTGGGGACCCTGCCCCTGGAGAATGACTGTTGCCTGGACTTCAAGACTTCTTTTATGCCTAGACATTTTCATTTTAATATAATCAATCAATACACCTAAATATCCTCCATTAAAATGTGTTACAAGTGTATGCCTCTGCATGTGAAATTTAAAATTTAACCGTTAATTCTACCTACAACAGTAGGTGACAGATCAGGCGAACAGAGCAGGCAAAGGCGAGATGGAGTCGTGGTTGTGAAGACAGGAGGCAGGTGGTCAAGGGAACAAGACAGATACGGGGCTCGAGGAAACGGAGGCACAGGCACAGGCACAGGCACTGTCAACTGTGCTACATCCTCTTTGTTCTCCTCCCTCACCTCCTCCCTTGACTCTCTCTGTTCTCTCACATCTCGTCCTGCCCGTCCCTCCCCTCCTCCGCCTTGGCTCTCTGCTGTTCTCCGTGCAACCCAAACTAGTCTGGGTGCCGCCGAACAAAAGTGGAAAAGGACCAAACTCCCAGCCGCCCTCGAACTCTACCGCTCCCTACTGTCCACATTCTCGCCCCCCCTCCCCCTCTTCCTCCCTCATCTCTCACTGCTGATGATTTCGCCTCCTTCTTCTCCTCCAAGATTGCAGACATCCGCAGGCTCTTCAATACTCCACCCTCATCTCCCATCACACTGAAACCTCCCACCGACCTAGCTTCCTTTTCTTCATTCTCACCTCTCTCAGATGCTGAAGTTTCTGCTCTCCTCCTACGTCACAAACCCACAACATGTGACCTGGACCCTCTCCCTTCTCGTCTCTTCCAAGCAACCGCTCCTGATCTTCTCCCCTTCATCTCCTCCCTCCTCAACTCCTCACTCCTCTCTGGCTGTTTCCCCTCTGCATTTAAACAAGCTGCTGTCATCCCACTGCTCAAGAAACCAACCCTTGATGCCACCTCTCCTTAGAACTACCGCCCTGTCTCCCTACTTCCCTTCCTCTCCAAGACTCTCAAGCGGGCTGTCCACCATCAGCTCTCGGACTTTCTGTCCCAACACTCACTCCTTGATCCTCTGCAATCCGGCTTCCGCACGGCTCACTCAACTGAGCCAACTCTCCTGGCTGTCATGGACTCCCTCAGTCGCGCTCGGGCAGCCTCCCTCTCTTCAGTCATCATCCTCCTTGACCTCTCTGCAGCATTTGACACCGTCGATCACTCCATCCTCCTCTCCTGCCTCGCTGACCTTGGGATCTCTGGGACTGCTCTCACCTGGTTCTCCTCCTACCTCAGCGACCGGTCCTACCAAGTGACATGGCGAGGCTCCTCACCCACCCCCCAACCTCTCCTCACAGGTGTTCCCCAAGGCTCCCTCCTGGGCCCGCTCCTGTTCTCTCTTTACACTCGCTCCCTGGGCCCCCTCATCGCTTCCCATGGCTTCTCCTACCACTTCTACGCTGATGATGCCCAGATCTTCCTGTCTTTTCCCTCTTCTGACCCTCTCATCCCCTCACGCATCTCTTCCTGCTTGTCTGCCATTTCTGCCTGGATGCACTCGCACCACCTAAAGCTCAACCTCTCCAAATCAGATCTCCTCTTTTCCCCCCACTCTAGGTAATGCAGATGGAACTGACAAAACTTCGCCCCAACTGAGGGAAGTGAGGGGTTTATAAAGGGGAGCAGGAACCAGGCTTGGGAGGTGCAGGGCGAATGGGAAGAGAGGGATAGAACAGGAGTGTACATGGGTGACCGGAATGTTAATTGACAGAGTAAAGAAAGCAGGGAGAAGGCAGGGAAATGGCGGCCCCTAGTGGGGATAGAGGGGCAGCGCTAGGGGACCATGACACAGACAGCCTTCCTATTGACATCATCTAAACGTAAACAGTATTACTTCTATATCCCAGTGACAACATCCTCTTTAAAAAAATACAAGGATATTTTATAGATTATTAGGGGGCCAAGCAAAGAAGTTGCTGAAACCCTATTGTAATTGTTAGGATTATTATTAGGCTTCCAGGGCCAGTATGCCTGGAAGCCTATTGTTGTTGTAAGGATTTTTATTATTATTATGCTTCCAGGTCCAGGATGCCTGGAAGCCTATTGTTGTTGTAAGGATGTTTATTAGGCTTCTAGGGCCAATGTGGCCTGGAAGTCTATTGTTGTTGTAAGGATTTGTATTATTATTATTATTAGGCTTCCAGGCATCCTGGACCTGGAAGCCTAATAATAATAATAATAATAATAATAATACAAATCCTTACAACAACAATAGGCTTGTTAGGCTATTGTTGTTGTAAGGATTTTTATTATTAGGCTTCCAGGTCCAGGATGCCTGGAAGCCTATTGTTGTTGTAAGGATTTTTATTAGGCTTTCAGGTCCAGGATGCCTGGAAGCCTATTGTTGTTGTAAGGATTTTTATTATTATTTTTCTTTTCTCCCACCAGAATATTTTCAAATGCCTATAACTTTTGGCCTAAAGTCACATGGTTTGGCAGACATCTTGACTGTAGTCCAAAAAAATTGACTGTTTTCAAACATAGTTTGATTTGGATATAACAGAAAATTGATAAATCACATGCCCACAATGTTCGATTATGCTGAAAACACTTCAGCCTCAACTCCTCATAGACCATTTGACTGGCTGATGTGTGCTTTGGCATACAGCATCTTTGGACTGTTCTCTACAAGCATTCTATAAGAAAAGTTCCTACATGAAGAAACCTGGGAGCAATAAACAAAAGTTTGAGACAAAAAGTCAATATTGTCCAATTTTCTGACTGTAATGACACACTGGCAGCATTTACCAGAGATTTCACTGAGAAAACCAGATTCAGGCACCATCTTTGCACGTACATCGTGAAAACTAAGAACTAACATCAATCACTTGCAACAGTATTACAGTGGAAAGTATTCGTTTAAACACAGAGACACTTCTGCATGCAAATACAAATAGTGTAAACTGAGATTTGTTATAGTTAGGGATTGTTTCAGCTATTAGAGAAGCCGTGAAGAAATACGAGAGAAAATGAAAGTGAAACTAAAACATACAATTAAATGTGATTCACAACACACGAATATACAAGATATTAAAAATAAATACATGAAAATGAACAGTGGTACAACAGCAATGACATTGCTGAATCTGTAGCGGTGGGTTAATGCTTTAATTTGAAAGTCATTTCAAACTGAGATCGAGTACCACCGCGAGTGCATTACTTCCCGTTTAATGTTACCGATGCAACACGGGGGGCACGACTTTGTCCTCTTCTCTCTCAGTGAAATCATAACTTATGGTGACATATTTTATACTGAACAATGCAGAATCGCTGGATGTATAAAGTAGAGTTGAAAGGGTGAACATAAGACGTGTACTGTGTGAGCTACACCGAATTAAACGGACATACTCGATCAGGGGCTTCAGATTAATAATTGGAGCTATTTCCCCCTTAATGAAAAACATAGCTTTTACAAGCTGAACTTATAAATTACACAACACATCTGTAATTAATGTGACAACCAAATGAAACATCAAGTAAGCAACTAAATAAGGTTGAGAAGGTAACTACGATTTTAAAAGCTGCAGAAGTTTTAAGCAGCTTAAAGCTTGTTTCTGTTTCCTTGTTCGTTTGATTGTTTTTTGTACACAAACTAGTGAGGGATTATTTCAGCTGTAGAGAGCCCGTGAAGAAATACGAGAGAAAATGAAAGTGAAACTAAACCATACAATTTAATTTGATTTACAACACACGAATTGTTACCAGTCTACATTTAGTTTAAATAAAGTTCTAAAAATTCAGCATAGTTTGTATGTACAGCAATCAGGGTACAGCCTAACTGGGAGGTAACAAAATAGTAGAACGCTATTGGTTAGAAGGAACCATGAGCCAATCACATAGCGAGTAGTGGAGTTGTGGGTGGGACTTGCTAAGGAAAACGAGGAGCAAGGACGGAGCAAGGTGAGTGTGAGGAGAGAGATCGGAAAGATAAGTTGGGTGTTAAAGTAGAAAGTTAAGGAAATAGGAAAAGCTCTATGCTTTATATCCAAACGATATATGTAAAACATATAAGCTAAGGTTTTTAAAAAATAAAACAGCGCTCAGAGCGACCGAAACGATGCTCTGAGTTCCTCTGGCGCCGGGAGAAGAGGACCTACACGGCCATGCCTGTGTTTCCTGAGGCTAACACTAGCGCTACGTGAGAGAGTGAGAGGGTGGACTCGTTGTGTGTGAGTACTGTGCTGCATACTTGCGAATCGTTTATAAAACAACGTTTACATTGGAAATTGCTTGAATAAGTGAAGAGGCATTTGTTTCTGCCACAACGAACACAAGCACGATACATGCCTGCAACTTCTGTTATTTTATTATTTTTCTACACGTGTAGCAGCTAAGTTGTTGTAGGGCCCACTGTAAAATTGAATATTGTTGTTCATCGATATTGCATTGTCTATTGTTTGTTACAAAAGATAACCAATACCAAATTTAAATTTCCATTATTATTCTTTTGCCACTGTTTATTTTCTAATTCCTGCTGAATCTTAAAGCCTTTATTATTTTGAGGTGTTAACCGTAAACCCATTTAATTAATGTAACTGTGTGCATGAATGTTTTTTGGGAAAAGTGAACAGTTACCAAGTTATTTAAATCTGGGGTTTTATCATTTGTTTACTACTCATTTAAGGTGGAGGTATTATACACTCACCTAAAGGATTATTAGGAACATCTGTTCAATTTCTCATTAATGCAATTATCTAACCAACCAATCACATGGCAGTTGATTCAATGCATTTAGGGGTGTGGTCCTGGTCAAGACAATCTCCTGAACTCCAAACTGAATGTCTGAATGGGAAAGAAAGGTGATTTAAGCAATTTTGAGCGTGGCATGGTTGTTGGTGCCAGACGGGCCGGTCTGAGTATTTCACAATCTGCTCAGTTACTGGGATTTTCACGCACAACCATTTCTAGGGTTTACAAAGAATGGTGTGAAAAGGGAAAAACATCCTGTATGCGGCAGTCCTGTGGGCGAAAATGCCTTGTTGATGCTAGAGGTCAGAGGAGAATGGGCCGACTGATTCAAGCTGATAGAAGAGCAACTTTGACTGAAATAACCACTCGTTACAACCGAGGTATGCAGCAGAGCATTTGTGAAGCCACAACACGTACAACCTTGAGGCGGATGGGCTACAACAGCAGAAGACCCCACCGGGTACCACTCATCTCCACTACATGTGTAGTGATCTACCCTTTTTGATTGTTAGAAGCGACTCGGCTTTCATCTGTTTTGTGGCTTTGTTTATGTTTATGTTTATGAAGTGTGCGGCGCTGTCTTCTTGCTGGTGAGCGCTTTTGTGGTCCTAACATAAAATGCGGGCTCGTCCGGGAGCTTTTTGCTCCGATTGATTGGTAGGAGTGGTATTGCTACTTTGTGTCCCTCATGCTTCTTTTGCCGCATTATTGTTTTTTTAGCCGCTATTTCAGATTAGAGTTCAGAGTCGCTTATAGTAGTTTTGTGCCGTTTTATTAGCGTTTTGTTGTTGTTTATTTGGTGTGTGTGTATGTATATAATTTGTGTGTTGTGTATATATTGCCGTTATTGAGGTTAATGTAGGCCAGTTTTCTGAAGCGCCGACGGTGGAGCAGTTAGATCGCTGCACCAAGGCGGAGCATTTGGAACTTGCTACTTACTATGAAATTGAAGTTTGTTAAGGGCAGCCGAAAGGCTGAAGTTAAAGCTGCAATTGTCTCATTGGTTGAGGAAAAAGGTGTTTTTTCAAGAGAGCATGTTGTTAAATTAACTGAACTTTTTGAACGCGTGATCAATGCAAAGCTTGTGAATTTGGCAAAATGTGAGTTTGGAAAAGCTACGGTTACCTATCTTGGAAAAGTGGTGGAAGAGGGACAAGTGAGGCCAGCTGGAGGCAATTGACAATTTTCTCATCCCAACCAGTCGTAAAGATTAAAGGAGGTTTTTAGGGATGGTAGGGTACTATAGGGCCTTTTGTAACAATTTATCCGATGTTGTAACGACTCTTACTGATCTTTTAAGTGCTAAGGTCCATTTTGTTTGGACCCAAAGGTGTCGGCAGGCTTTTGAGGGTGCCAAGGCTCTTTTAATAAATGCAGCCGTTCTGGCTGTGCCAGATTTTCCCCAGCCTTTTAAACAAGTGATCCTGGTGCTGGAGCTGTTTTGCTGCAAGATGACCCATGTAGGGTTGAGCATCCTGTCTGCTTCTTTTCTAATAAGTTTGATAAGCATCAGAGAAATTACTAGGTTATAGAAAAAGAAGCTCTTGCTCTGGTTTTTGTTATTAAGCATTTTGAAATCTATTTGAGTGGGTGTAGTTCTATCTTGATTTATACTGATCATAATCCTTTAATGTTTTTGCAAAGACTTACCAACCAAAGACTGCTGCGGTGGAGTCTCTTCTTACAAAAATGTCCTCTGGTTGTGCGGCACATTAAATGGTGTGATAGGGCATCAGCAAGGATGTTTTCTCATGCCTGAAAATTTGATGTTATTTGTTGTTTTTGCTTATTTCTTTGGCTGTTTTATAATGAGACTTGGACATGTTTTGTCATGGACTGTTATTTTTGCTGCTCCGTTTGGAACTTAAAACGGTGCACAGACTGTTCCTATTGCACCTACCCTGCTGCTGTTTTTTTTTTTTTTTTTTTTTTGGTCAGGAAGAAGACCTCCTGATGTGCCTTGTCCTAATGGATAATTTGTACAATGGATAATTTAATCGCTGGCTCTATAGAGTTGAAAGGGTGAACATAGTCAGGTGCAATAGTAGGGCTGTGCGATTATGACGATAGAAAAATGTCTATAGTTTCATATTATGCTATATCGTTTATATCGTGGTGTCGCATATTGCAATCTTTACGGCAATATTTTTCGTCATTAAGACACTGCGTTCTTCCCGGTTCTTCCACACGTGTCGGATGTGGCAAGAAATGTGCATCAGAAACGCAAACCAACATGGAGGAGAGTGAACGGACACAAAATAACCAACATAACCAAGAGATACTTTTATGCGCAAGCGCACACGTTGCGCCCCGCTCTCGTCGCCGGGCTAAAATCGATCTGCAGGCACCCCCCACACCCGCTAATATAGACTGATATAATTTGTATAAAATATAATGATAACGTTTGTTTGCATTTTAATAAATTGGAAACCTACATATATACATACATGCGTATTTGTGTGTATGTATGTGTATATATAATATGTATGTATGTGTGTGTGTGTGTGTGTGTGTATGTATGTATGTGTGTGTGTGTGTGTGTGTGTGTGTGTGTGTATATATATATATACACACACACACACACACAATGTAACACGTAATAGTAATCACACACCACTTGCCCTGTAATGTGTTGCATTCTGTATATATTTACCACGACAGCCTGCATGTAGTATTTGTTAGTTTTGCTTATTGAAGGATTAACAAAATACTTGTAGTTTGAATGTCTTTGGTCTTATTTTTATCCAATCAAGCCACAAAATAAGAAATATCGAGATATATATCGTGCATCGCCCAAACTCCCCAAAATATCGAGATTATTTTTAAGTCATATCGCCCAGCCCTACGCAATAGTAAAAACGAGTTGGAGCGATTTGCTCTTAAGTGATATACTTTGCTTTTCCAGCTGTAAATATATATTACGCACACATCTGAAATCAACATGATAACTAATATGAAACACCAGGTATGCAACTAAATAAGCTTGAGAAGGTAATTGCAAATTGAAGAGCAGCAGCAATCTAAAGCTACTTAAATGGTTAGATTGTGTTTTAAAGTACACAAAATGAAACTTAGAGAATCAAGTGTTTACTACTATATTATGATGTTAGAGGTATTGATGGTATTACTAATGTAATTCAATTTATATCTTTTAATCAAATAAGTGTAGTTGGTTTATTGAGATTTTAACTGGCTTGTTCCTTAAAATATTTGACCATGAATACTCTGCTTACCAAAACCTTTAAGCAAAAACTGTTGTCAACATACGTCTTCATCTGATTTATATTTGTATGAGTCTGAACCCATACATTTCTCGACTGCAAGCACCTGGAAGCCTCAAAATTTGCTTGCAACTTCTAGTTATTATTTTTCCGCAGTTTTTTTTCAAAAGCCTATAAAAACCAAACTGCTTGACGAAAACTCATGAAACTTCACACAGTGATGGATGGCTATGCAGTGCTATGCCATATGCAATATGGAGGCCATATGTTACATGGTCTGGTGACCATAGTGGCTTAAGTGACACATTTTGGAAAATATACAAAAATCTTCTCCGAAACCGCAGACGGGACAGATGTGAAACTTGGCGAGTGAAGTTATGTTATGGCCGATATTCAGATTTGTTCAAGACAAGTTGATAAGTACATGGTTTGGCAGCCATATTGGATTGGCCATGTATCTTCAAAGATCTTCTCCGAAATGGTTGGTCCGATTTGATACGAAATTTTCTACACGTGACCTTGGCTAGCTCCTCTATCAGATTTGTTCAAGGCAAGTTGATTGAAGAAACAAGATGGCCACCATGAGCCAATCAAATCTCAGAGATGGTCAAGTTGCAAATAAATGCATATGGTGCAGTATGGAACTATGTTAGAATGTATTGGACTGATGTTACTTTACAGGATTCATCACATAAGCAATGTGGTGGTCACTGGTCATTAATAATAATAATAATAATAATAATATTATTATACTTATTTTTTTCTTATCTTCTACCAGATCATTCATTTCTAATACATTTTAGGACAGCCCTATGACTCTTAATATGTCACCACAAAGTGGATAGAGATCACAACAATATTAATATGAATACTACGTGCACTCCGCAGTTGGCGCCCCTTTCTCAGATTCTGTTGACTCTTCCGGAGAAGCAGGCTCCGCCGTCGTGACTTGCTTGCTGTCCAATGGCATCAGTCAAATATATTTTACAATGTACCCTCCTTTTCTGTAATCTTCTGAAAATGCTGCAGCAGCTGCTTTTTTTCAGCACATCCAAATCTCACAGCCACTGCTTTATTTTTTTAGCAGTTGCACTTCAGGGCCACTGTATATTTAATTGAACAGTGGTACAAGAGCAATGGTGTTGCTGAATCTGTAGTGGTGGGTTATTGCTTTCAAATGTAAGTAATTTCAAACTGAGATCACGAGTGCATTACTTCCTGTTTATATAATGTTAATGATGCAACACGGGGGGGCATAACATCGTGCTCTTCTCTCTGTGAAATTGTAACTTATGGTGACATGTTATATACTGAAATGTGCAGAATCGCTGGGTCTATTCAATAGAGTTGAAAGGGTGAACATAAGACGTGTACTGTGTGAGCTACACCCGAAAAAACGGACATACTCGGTCTTTGGCATGTACATTGTAACAACAAAAGACTCCTTCACTATCAGTCACTTGCAACACTATTAGAATGTAAAGTATTAGTTTAAACACCGACATTTCTGCATGCAGATACAAATACTGTCAACTGAGATTTGTTTATAGTGAGGGATTGTTTAAGCTGTAGAGAAACCGAAAGTGAAACTAAAAATATAATATGATTAACAACACACGAATACATGTTATTAAAATAATATATTAAGATGAACAGTGGTAAAACGGCAATGAAACTGCTCAATCTGTAGTGGTGGGTTGTTGCTTTCAATTGAAATTAATTTCAAGCTGAGATCACAATGAGTGTATGACTTCCTGTTTATATAATGTTAACGATGCAACACAGGGGGGCAGGACTTTGTCCTCTTCTCTCCCTGAAATCGTACCTTATGGTGACATTTAATATACTGAACCGTGCAGAAACGCTGGCTCTATACAATATAGTTGAAAGGGTGAACATAAGACCTGTATTCTGAAAGCTACACTCGAAAAAACTGACCTACTAATTGAGGCGCTTAATATTAATAATTGGAGATATTTGCCCCTTAATGAAAAACATTGCTTTTACAAGCTGGAATTATATATGATGTGCACATCAAATCAATGTGACAACAAAATGAAACGAAGTAAGCAACTAAATGAGGTTTGGAAGGTAACTGCGAATTGAAAAGCTACAGCAGTTCTAAGCTACACAAGTTTTTAGATTGATGTACACAAACGAAGTGTTTACTCCTTTATTATGATACGAGATGGTTGCCTTGAGCCAATAAAATTTCAGCAATGGTTAAATTGCATAAGGGGTTATAAACAGTTGGTTTGAACTACATTAGAATGTGTTGGACTCGGTGGTACTATGTAGATGTGTACTTGGCCCCCTGCATTGCTGCTTGCAGCTATATTTTCACTTTGTTTTTGATCTCATGCAGCCAATGCTAGTAGAATGCACAGATGTAATCTTGGATTCCTGTCATGGTTGGTGAAAGACGTACACTTAGTGTAGTGTGGATTTTTTTATTTTCCCTTTCATGCTCAACATAGTATATTGAGAGGATGATTTAATGGTTTGCTAATAGCCTATAGCTCATAGTCAATTAAGAAATTTGGCACTTCTTTGGTTCCGTAGTTAAGTTGAGTGTAGATACTATGTGTAAGAAAAATGTCTTCTCTCGTTAGTAAAGCTCAATGTTAAAAACATCTGACAGTGTTCGTCTGAGTTAAAACATAACTGTAAAGTTGGCGACGAGGATAAACATTTATTGAATAATGTTTGAATGACAGAGAAGAAAACTTGACTTAAAAACTACAAGACAGAAAGGGAGACGGTCAAACCTATTGGTGAACGACAGCAAGGCAGATAAGTAAAACGAGAACCAGACACTGAATCATGGTCAGCATATGTTGAACATATGGAGCAATTCTTTATTGCAAATAGCGTTATAGCTGCATTGTCGCTAACACAACAGACCACTTTTCCATCTACTTGCCACTCTCAACAGTTCCTCTGCCAAGTTGTCTGAGGTGTGTCTGTCGCTGAACTCAAAGCAGTCCAGAAGACAGCTAGACATCGAAAAATCTTCAATAAAGTGACATGTAACCGACATGGTAAGGCAAAATGTAGTAGCTTTTTGGACTCTTTCCCACACTGAAGCCTGTGTGCTCTCGTACAGTTGTGGAATAAGTGATTTTGAAAGGGTTTTCCTGCTTGGAATTATGTACATTGGATTTAGACTATTGCTATAATTTCTAAAACCTCTGTCCTCTACAATCGAAAATGACTGGAAATCAGTGGCAATCATTTTAGCCAATGCAATATCAATTTGGTCTTGTTTTGCTACAGACCGAGACAGAGAGTGGGGTTGCGGAGTAGGCCTGCTTGACTGAGTGGATACATCTCAATGTGTGGAGGTGCTGGCTCCACCACTATCACTAGCAAGCCCGCTAGTTTCTCGAAGCTCCGCTACAGCTAGCTTCACAGTTGGGTGCACAGTTCACATGATGGTGTAGATTGTGTGTAGAACCGGCTTTATATGAGATTTTGTTTTTGCAAATTCTACACTGTGCTCTAACATTGTCTAAATTATTAACATGCATCCAACTCGGATCGCACAGGATGTTGGGCCGTCATCGGCATATGGTTGGCATGGTTGGACAGTAGTTGTGGTCGTGGAGTGACGTATAGCCGATATCGGCATATGGTTTGTTTGGTCGGGGGGGTGGTGGATGACCAACGTCGGCATATGGTTGGCATGGTCGGACTGCAGTTACAGTCGGCGAGATGGATCATGTCCGACTAAATGCTGACAGATACGATATCAGTGCAACTTGTTTTAATGCATTGACCTAAATAACTTTAAAATATAATGCGTATGAATTATCAATTTTTTTTGTATTTGTATGGTGCCCTTTGCAGGGTAGCCACAGAGCGCTTTACAGACTGGTAAACATACAACAAACGTACAGCAAAATAAAATGCATAAATAAAATATAGACCTGTAAACATTTTACATGATCTAGAATAAAATGCGTGAACATTTAAGTAAATAAGCCATTTAGGCACGGAGGAGAGAAAAACAAAAAACTCCTATGGATGGCATGTAGGAGAAAATGAATCCCTGGGGTTCCACAGCTTAGGGCCTAGGCCTAATGGTTGCCTCCCCTCCAGGCAGTATAGTTATTACAGCAGCAAGGAGATCAGAAAGTTCTTTATCGGTGCTGCTGGCTGTGCTCCTCCCTCTGGAGGAGGCCTCTCGCTGGCCATCGGGGGTGGGGGGGGGTTGGACCATCAACAGGCTTTGGGTTGCGATGGCTCATCAGACCTTGGGTGTGGATGCCCCGTTGACCCTCCGTGGTGAGGTGCCTCTGGGGTGGGTTGTGCCTTCAGACTTTTCAGACTTGCATGGTGGGGGATGAGGTGCCTCGTTGGACCCTCGGAGGGGGCTGTTGCTGGAAGACAAGAAGGCAGTAGTGCTCAGATACTGTTCATGCAGTGTAGGACATTTCCAAAGACAGTTGTGCATTGCATTTCCATGGCACACCGGCAGCACGATGGGCTAGAAAAACAGACTAAACAGATTAGTCTTCAGCCGTGATTTAAAGGCTAAGACAGAGGGGGGCATCTCTTACATTGGCAGGAAGATCGTTCCACAGCTTCGGGGCCCTATTACTGAATGCTCTACCACCTGCGGTTTTCTTGTGTATTTTAGGGAGCGCTAAGTAACCAGCTTCCTGTGATCTCAATGGCCGACCTGGAGTGTATTCGTTAAGGAGATCTTTTAGGTAGATAGGTGCCAGTCCCTTTAGTGCTTTAAATGTTAATAAGAGCACTGTAAAGTCTATCCTGTAGTGCATGGGCAGCCAGTGAAGAGAAGCCAATACTGGAGTGATGTGTTCATGTTTTTTTTTTTTTTTTTTTTGGGATTCTTGCAGCAGCATTTTGGACTAACTGAAGTGCAGAAATAGCTCTGTTTGTGCTGCCTGACAGAATGGCATTACAGTAATCCAATCTAGATGTAACAAATGTGTGTATCAATTTCTCCGTGTCCTGTAACGAGAGGAATTGTCTTAGTCTAGCAATGTTTCTAAGCTGGAGGAAGGAAGATCTCGACACATTCTGAATGTGTGATTCAAAGGATAGATTATGATCACAGATGACACCCAGGTTTTGTGCTATCTCCTTAGGGGAGAAATTAAAGTTATCATTGCTCAGTTTTGTTAGTGCATGATGAACAGTTCGATTTTTGTCTCCTAAAATTGACTTCTGTTTTGTCAGAATTAAGCATAAGAATTTTTTGTCATTCATGTTTTAATCTTAGACAGACAGCAGATCTATGGTATTGTTAGGATTTACTGACAGATATAATTGTGTGTCGTCTGCATAACTGTGTTAATATTATGTCGTCAAATGATATCACCTAAAGGGAGCATGTACAATGAAAAAAGTATAGGTCTTAGGACTGAGCCCTGTGGGACTCTGTACTTAACCTCGGTTAAATTTGAGTGGTTCTCGTTAATCTGTACATATTGGAGTCTGTTTGACAGATATGATTTAAACCATGACAGCACATTGCGAGATCGGCCTATATGGTTTTCTAAGCGGTGTATCAAGATTTTTTGGCGATTTGTGTGAAAAGCCGCACTTAAGTCTAATAAAATAATAACACTGGCGTGCCCTACGTCAGAGGACTGAAACACATCATTCAATACTTATAACAGGGCCGTTTCTGTACTATGGCCGGAACGGAAAACGAGTCCAAGGTAGGTAGGGGCTGTGAAGGACTGCATGTGTCGGCTATAGTATCTGTGTTTCCTGTTCTATCTGTTTTCTAATGCCCTTAACTTTGCTATTGAAATGATCAATGAAGTCGCTACAGGTGAAATTGGGGGGGGGATAACCTCTGAATTCTTTACCTGCTGGTTAGTAAGTGTCGCTATTCAAAAGAAAATGTGGGTTATTCTTATGCGTCTCTTAAATTGGAGTATTGGGCAGACCTAGCAGAGGACAGGGCCTTCTTGTATCTTATTTACTGTCATTCCATGAAGACCTCTAGTTTTGTTTCTCTCCATCTACAGCATTCTGTTTTAAGTGAGCGAGTGTGTTCGTCAAACCATGGTGAGTGTTTTGTTGGTTTAATTTGTCATGTGCTTAATGCCCATTACTGCATCTAAAGCAGTGCTTAGTGTATTGTTGAAATTATTTAATAATTCATCTGCAGATCCTGTTTTGATAAAGCTAGCATTTGGCAACAGTGTAGTGAATTTATGAATAGCAGTGCGATTTAGGCAGCGAGTTTCTATGTTCCTTTCCACTGTGTCTAATTATACTCCAGGCAGCTCAGATGTAATAAGGCAGTGGTCGGAAATCGTATGGTTTTGGGGTGATATTATTAGGTTGTGAATCTGTAATAACTAGATCTAGTGTGTGATTGTGATGATGTGTGGGTCCAGACACATGCTGAGTGAAGCCTACAGACTCCAATAGGGACAAGAAACTAACAGTGAGGGGGTCGTCTTTAATGTCAATATGTATGTTAAAGTCCCCCAAAATAATGAGTTTATCATAATGTATGGCTAAGTTAGATCAGAGATTGCTAAATTCGGTCATAAAAAAGGAATAGGGGCCTGGTGGCCTATAAATAGCTATAAGCTGAAGAGGTGCATTAAGCCTAAGTTCTACCTGGTGAATTTCAAAAGATGTGAAGCTGTCTAATGGCTTAGTAGACAGGCACAGGTCTGTGCGGTAGATGGTGGCCAGTGCCCCCCCGTGGCCTGTTGCACGGGCCTTCTGGCAGTAAGAGTAGTCATTAGGGGAGGCTTCTACTAATGGAATAATGTCGTCTGGTCTTAACCAGGTCTCAGTCAAGGTGAGCACATCTATGCGTGTGTCAGTTATGGTGCAATTTATTAAGGCTGCTTTGCTAGGTAGTGAGTGGATGTTTAAGACTGCAAGCTTATACATGGGAGAAGTAATGTGAGCAGGTAATTTCTGTCTTGTAGTTTTAACTTTTATTAGATTGTTGTAACGAGCCCCGAGAGGAAGGAATACATCCAAGCCTATGACAAATGACTGTTTTAATAGGATAACTATTCATTTTGTTTGTATAAGATTTAATCTCAGGACTATGTACTTTATTGGATGCCCCCAGGCAGGGATCTATGATCGGGGTCAGGCTATGCTGGGAGTTACAGGCAGACTGCAGTGTGGGACTGCGAGCCTGCAGCCTGACCGGTGCTCTGAGGAGTTACGTTTTTAAACAACTCGCTATATTATCAGATCACATTAGCGCTCCTCTCCAGCTCGGATGGAGCCCATCTCTTCTGTATAAGCCAGGCCTTTCCCAAAAACAATCCCAATTGTTCACAAAAACTAAATTTATTTGATGTACACCAGCTTGTCAACCAGCTCTTTAGAGAGGACAGCCTGCTGAAGGCCTTATCCCCTCTGTGTAATGTTGGTAGCGGGCCAGAGACAATTATATTCTGACATCGTTTTTTCGCTGTTTTGCATAGCGATGTAAAATTTTACAAAAATCTCTGATTTGTCCATGTCTAATATCGTTTGTGCCAGTGTGAATAACCAGAGTAGAAACTTCGCCGCCTGGCAATTTGTCCAATTTAGCTTCGATGTCCGAGACTATGGCTCCCGGGAGGCATTTTACTTCTACTGCTGGTGACGCAATCTTTATATTTCTGACTATGGAGTCTCCAATAATGAGCACGTTCTCTGCAGACGTGCTGCCGAGGGGTTCAAATATGTCTGTGGCCCGAATGGGAGACTGTTGCGCTGGAGCTCTAGCTCTTGATTTCGTGTTTCTAGAGCCTCTCTTTACCGAGACCCAGCGATCCTGCCGCCAGTGTGGGCCTCTCGCTGACTACAGAGGACGAATCTGTGTTTCTACAGACCGAGTCAAGCCAATTTTCGGCCTGTTTTATATTTCTAAGAGTATCTACTAATAATCATAGTAAATATATTTGACACTGAATAATAATCACAGTAGATGTTTGATTCTGTCAGAATGTGCAGCTTCAGTACTGAAAGCGCTCGAGCGCTCTTCCTCGAGCCCACAGGCGCCTCCTTGGGTGATGTCAGAGCGAAGAGCCGCTGGAAGGTAAGTTCACTTCCATGACTACTATTAAAATATTTAAATTTACTGAAAAGTAGAATATGTAATTGTCTGAAGTACCGGATTGTATGTATGACACAATTAACTGTGGTTGTTTTCAAAATAACATTTTTAAAAATATCAATGATAGGCTTCTAATTTTCTGTGTCGCGGAATGGTTTAGAACATAAGAACATCAGAAAGTTTACAAACGAGAGGAGGCCATTCAACCCATCATGCTCGTTTGGTGTCCATTAATAACTAAGTGTTCCAAGGATCCTATGCAGTCTATTTTTTAATGTTCCCAAATTTTCAGCATCTAGCACATTGCTGGGGAGTTTGTTCCAGATTGTGACTACTCTGTGTAAAGAAGTGTCTCCTGTTTTCCATTTTGAATGCCTTGTAGCCATTTCCATTTGTGTCCCCAGGTGCATATGTCCCTGCTGATCTGGAAAACCTCCTCTGGTTTGATGTGGTCGATGCCCTCAATGATATTGAAGACTTGGATCAAGTCACCACGTAGTCTCCTCTGTTCCAGGGTGAAAAGGTTCCGTTCCCTCAGTCTCTCCGAGTAGGACATTCCCTTCAGACCTGGAATAAGTCTGGTTGCTAGACCAGCAATATCCTTTTTGAAGTGTGATGCCCAGAACTGTACACAGTATTCCAGATGAGGTCGAACTAGCCCATTGTACAGTCTTAACATTACTTCCCTAGTTTTAAATTCTACACTTTTGACAATATACCCTAGCACTTTGTTTGCCTTTTTTTATTGCTTTCCTACATTGTTTGGATTGGGAAAGTAAGGAGTCCACATGGACTCCTAGGTCTTTCTCAACTTCTTGTAATTCTGTACCTCCCATAGTGTAATTATAGTGGACATTTTTGTGACTTGCATGTAATACCTTGCACTTATCCGCATTGAATTTCATCTGCCAAGTGTCAGCCCACAACTGAATATTATCTAAGTCCCTTTGAATACCCTGTGCTGCCGAGGTTGTATCTGCTGAGCCACCTATTTTAGTATCATCTGCAAATTTTGCTAACTATCCCATAGTCCAGATCATTAATATATATTACAAAACGCACAGGCCCTAGTACTGATCCCTGTGGAACTCCACTAACAACCTCACTACAGTAAGAAGCAACTCCTCTAATCCACACTCTGTTTCCTATACATCAACCAGTTAATAATCCATCTACTTGCATTACTCTGATTGCTTACAGCTTCCAATTTGAGGATCAGTCTTTGTTGTGGAACCTTATCAATCGCTTTTTGATAATCTAAGTATATCATATGCCTTCATGTGATTAAAGCTGCAGTTACATGTTCAAAGAACTCTAATAGATTAGTAAGACATGATCTACCTCGTCTAAACCCATGTTGACTATCACCAGTCATATGGTTTTATTGAGATTCTCCTGTTTTCTGTCTTGAATAATTTATTCCAACATTTTACATGTTTATGCAGGTGAGACTGATTGGTCTGTAATTTCGTGGCTCAGTTTTGTCCCCTTTCTTGTGGATTGGGATAGCACTTCAGTTTTCCAGTCAGTTGGCACATCCCCTGTTCTAAGTGTCATTTGGAATATTTGAGTTATCGGCTTATAAATTTCCCTAATTTCTTTAAATTCTGTTGGAAATGTATAATCTGGCCCAGGTGATTTGTTTGTTTTTAATGAATTCCTCATATCTCTTGGCATTTGACTGGACTGATTGTTCACCTGTGGCTATGTTATCTTTTTTGTGTAAAAACACAGGTTAATGTAATATGTGGTACTGGGTTAATGTAGTATTAGATAATAAGAATTAAATTACTTAATTACACATGAAAGAATAATCATGTCTTCCACCCCTTTGCTATTATAACTCATTCCCATGAAAACACAGTAAAGGGGGAAAGAATATCTCATTATAATGGCAGTGGTAATTTGAAGATCTTGTCCACCCTTCACTTACCATGTTCAAATTAAAGATTTTCTGTAATTAATGTAAGTATTAGAGCAATACATTGATTTACTTGATTTTAAAAGATAATAAGAGGTCAGTTACAGTTGTGGGTACTGTAGTACTAAGCAAACCCATATGTGCATTGTCAATAAAATACATCTTAGAGGAATGTTTTGTGTATACTATGTTGGTATGTACCAGAGAAAAACGTGCGCAAAACGGAACACCCAGTGGCCCTTGGGGTGAACCTGAGTAGAGGATTATTCCAAGTATTTTTTGGACAATTTCGAATTTTTATGCATACTTGTCATCTGAAGATATGACAATACTAGAGTACTTCATTGCAGTATTGGAAAATCTGCAGAAAACAATTAAAGTATAACCACACACAAAAGTGAAGATCAGTTCTCACGGTTAGGTTGTTGGTTTTGAGGTTCTTGTTCCTATTTCGTGGCATTTTATTTATTAGAATTATTAGGTATAAGTCATGAGAGTTGGAATAAAAACCACAATGGAAAATCAAGCAGAATACTTGAAATGAAAACTACTTTACACTACCTAAATCTTTAATGCCTACAACGGTATCGCACAATCTCTGGATTTATCTCAACTCAAGAAAAAGCCTGTATCAGCCTATATTGGTTCACTGCTAGATGAAGTAGTAATTCAAAGCTCCTTAACAGCACATACTTTGATTTCATAGCAGAATTAAAAAAAACATTTGAAGTGCATCAATATGTATTGTTGTGAGGAATTCGGAATAATCCAGGTCTGTGACCCGATTGCTAAGAACTTGGGAAGTCTTCAATTACTTTTAGTTTGTTTTCAAATCACTGCACTGATTAGGACTCAACCTCAGTAAGGAGGAAGCACTTCAAGAGTACAGCAAGAAGACATGTAAATCACTAACAGTGATCTTAAAAAATGCGAAACAACTGATGCAGATTTGAATTGTCTTCCTGACAAATGTACAATTCCGCCCTGTGTGCCTCTTGCACTTCACCATCAGAAAGGATGCTATTGTGATTTTTCTTTTCCCATCCTCACAACTAGGGACCCAGCAAATGCTGTAAAGCAGGGGTTCCCAATGCGGTCCTGGAGGCCCCCTGCCCTGCTGGTTTTTGTTCCAGATGAGTAAAGTGAGTACAAGTTTTATTGATGCACTACCAATAACTGATGCAGGGCACAAAGTTTGTTCAGTATAAAACGCAACCCACAGTCAATTGCACACCGGAATATACGGAACTTTACTACTGCATCCTAATCTCCCAAACTCTTTCGATCTCTTCCCACAGTTGGCACCATGCACAGACCTTTCAGGTGAGTGCAAACCACTGTTGTTTATACGAAACCTTCGCCTTTCTTAATTATACCTGTAAAGAAAAAAGTATTGGAGTCCCAGAAATAGGAGATCATCAAGGTAAGTCCGGTGCAAACAGAGCAAAGGTAAGCGACAATGATGAGAGAAGTCTGTGCAAGAATACAACAAGGAAGGTCCAATAATATCCGCCTTTCTATCCTCAGAAGTGGCTGCTACAGCAAACCCGTTGCCGAAATGGACAGCGTCTCTAGCAGAGGGAAAGGCAGTCAATAACCCCCAATTCCAACAAATAGGAACAATCATTCTTTCAATAAAGCCGCTCTTCACAACCGCGTTCACGCTTTGTTTTATTTAATCCTGTAATACATGTATAACCCCGATATCTAGTACCAGCCTTTCCAGAGCCTCTCGCCGTCTGTTCACTCTGCCGATTGTTTCTGTATTGGGTCCTCCAGTCCCATCCAATTTCTCTTCCACAATTTATAATCCACAGGATAAGTAACTGTTCGCCCCAGAGAGGGCTTTGGTCTTTTTGACATAGTTTGAAGTAGGCTACTGATCCTAATTTATCATGTTTCGTGTTCAGTGTCACTCACTACTTCAGATAACTGATCTTGCCCATCCCCCACAATCAGGTAAGTCTAACTATGAGAGCAGTGGGGGGGGGTGTCGATTGATGTGCCGGGCCAGGGTGACACTGCGGACAACGCAAAATATGGCCTAATAAGCTATGTAGTTATGTTGTGGGGGCTTTAGTTTTTTTTGTAATATTTCAAATTAATAGTATTAATAAGAAAAAAAAATCTTCACTCATTTGGACACCCCTATAGATGAACGGCACCCCTAGCATTTACCTATTGTGCACTCTGTGCCGACTCGGGATCCAGCAAAAGAGCCCCAGACCATCACCTCCTCCATGATTTGACAGTGGGTGTCACACAGAGCTTACAAAAAACCCTGTGTGGTATTATTCACTCTTAGGTTTCATAACTGACTTAAATGGATGTATTTATTCTGAATCACAGACTCACAACTGTATATTTAATTAAATTGTAAGTTATTCTGTTTTTTTAAAGCATGCCCCTTGCATGCACAGCTGACTTTGTCCTGGACACTCAACAGCATTATCTTCTTTCTTTTCTTCATATAGCTGTGTGCTTGTATGTAAGGCACAGTTTGACTGGATCAACTATTGTTAGGAAGGATTAGTAAATCCTGTCTTGCTTTTAAATGAGTAAAGCCTCTCTTTTGAAAATCTGTATATGAAAAGGAGCCCAAGTCTGAGAATCGATGGTTAGCTGTATTAATTTACTGGTGTAGATTAACAGATGTTTGTTACAAGATTTGGGGTATGCTTAAAGATCAATTTATGCATCTTTGATGTATGTATTTATTTACTATTTAATGCATCCATTCATACCCTTTAACTTTGTCATATTGTATATGAATCTGAATTGAATATTCCTTATGCAGTTAAAAAAGGAAGCACAATGGTTATAAACTAGCTCAAAGATTTGCAGAAACCAATGTTGTGTACAGTAAAGTGGATCAAGTGATTATAGCTGAATGAGAGTTGGTGCCCCCTACTGTTTACTTTAAATACAGCATGCCAATGAAGAAGTCTTTTCTAGTTATTTTATTTAAACCATTTGTATATTAGTAACTTGTAAGACCCACTTAAACAAATCAACCAAGCATTTTTATGCATTAATTTAACACTATGAGGCAATAATTGAAGGTATAAAAAACCATGAATAAGAAAAATGATATTCTCTCCCCATATTGTGTCATTATTTATAAGAGTGGGTGGGGTTTGCACATCTAACCACATGAAAATAAGTGTCAGTTATTCGTAATTTGCTATAGAAGAGAATTCTTGAAATGCAATCTGTGAAGGATTACTTTTATGACATCCTTGCTTTGTCATGTGCAGCTGCTGATTGATGTTGGCTCAGGAAAGCATATCTAATAAAGACAAATTATGCCATGCTCCATGCTTTAGAAGGTTTATCACCAGTAAATCAGTAGATTTGGTAAAAAGGACATGTATAACAATTACCTTCTATTAATATAGTATTATGTACTATAATTATTGTAGTGCATGCAGCGGAAACATTGTTATGCATAATACAGTACTGAAAAAAATTTGTTTTAATGCTTAGGAAAACTAATGCTGTATAGAGAAGTCAGATAATTTTGGTCTATTGAGCATTACTACAATAGTGATTATTGAAATTGATCAAAGGCCATGCTAAAATGTATGCAGGGCTGCATACAAGCATACAATAACACATAAGTAGTGGTCACATGTGAAAAACATTGTTCCCTACAATAAAAAAGGCCTTCTGCAATTTTGTCTTTTTTTATTTTTTTGGTCAAATTCATGTAAATTCAGTACACAAAATTAATTACTAAAGGACACATGTAGGGATTTATTCCAAGTTCAGAGGCATTGAGAGAGTTACAAAGTATGCATGGAAAATGAAATCAGACATGTTACTTTTCTCTCCCTTGTGTTTGACTCATGATGTAACTTCCAAATATGGATACTTGTATTTTTCAGTTGTGATCATTTTTGCTATGCCCTTGAGATCCACATTAAACAGGCCTGGCTTGTACAAGTGCCTTTCTGCGTACTGAATTTTATTATCGCAGGTCATTTCAAAATACATTGTCAGTATATTTAATCCCTTATAAATAGACATTCATAAGCACTGGGTATTTGCATTTTTGTTTTTGTCTTTTGTTTTCCTTATGTATTGTTTATATGCAGAACAAGACAAAGTACTTGATTACTTCTGAGTTGTTGTTGCAACATTTAATGGCTGTAATCTCCAGAACTGTGTGGATAACTACATAAATAAATGCTTATTTTCAAATGGAAAGCCTGTATTTATTTAATTACATTTTAAAATTGTATTTAGAATAATCAAATTACATTAAAATATTTTCCTTTTCATTGCACTGTACTAAGTTAGCTAATTTAGGTATATAAGCAGTGTCTTCGCAACTGACAATAAATTCAAAACCAATGTTGTTTTCAATAACATTTTTCCCAGATAAAGTGATTCCTGCCACAGGCATATGGATGAGAACTTTATCAGTTCAAAATCTAAGTGTCACATGTTCTTATGTGACTTGTTGTTGGCTGACATCCAATAAACAATTCAAACTGTGTGTGCACATATCTTTCTACCTTTTATATTGTATACAGTTTATATATGTTTTAGATTACACAATCCAATTAGACAAAAGTTGACTATATTATTATGAAAGGGGGTCCTTAATTTTCTGCACGCCAAGATTAGCATGATATCCGCCTAATTAATTAGTCCTTATGACAAATGAGCTCATTATTAGTCTGGTATCCCAAAATATTTATGGATATTGTAACAGTTGTGGGGATGCAGCAAAAATAAGGCAGTTCGGAGAATCTGTAAATCACCCAGACTGGGTTTAATTATTTACAGCTGATGACATTTTTTTTGTGATGACATTATCAATAGGAGGCTATTATTATTTTTTAGGAATTTGTGGAGGCTGCAGACCATGGCAGAGTTTATACAAACACTCTAGCTCACTCTCAGTCTTGCATACACAATATATTTATGCATGTTCTGCCCATAAAATTCACCTAATTATGTAATTATTTGGGTAATCATTGAAATGCCACTTTCATTTCACCTGTCTTTCAGCTTGATTTCTGTGGGAATGCAGGCAAACATGAGTAAATATTCCATTATATTCTCAAGACAAGCAGAAGTTATGAAAATGAAGCCCACCTGCCATTTCCCAATGACTTCTCACTGTTGCATACTAAACTGTATTCATATTTAATCATTCAGCAGATGCTTTTTATCTTGTATTTAGAGGGTTTTACAAACACTGCTATACAGCATAAAAAGGTTGAGAAAATCAGTAAAGATAGTAGGCTGCAAATAAACCCCAAATGCAAGTAAATTACATTAAGCATACAAATAATAGCATTGAGGTATATGAGATCAGAGTGGTCTACATGTGTAAGTATAATAACTAACTTATACGCAGCTCATTTAAACATAAAGTACAAATAGCAGACACCTCTGAAATGTCCTCTTGTTGCTACATCTGTATTGCATCTAAGTGGTATTGTATATTGTATTCTATATCTGTCCTGTACATCTGTCTTTCTCCATCATTGAGGACAGTATTTTGGCAGCATTAAATTAAATCATGGTTTATTTTTGTCCTCCCCTAACATGTATTGTGTCACATAGTGAATATTTATTAGACATTTACATTTCATATATATGTAACAAAAACAACATAAAAAAACAGTGGTTCTCTGACAGTTCTCCACGTGAACTTTGTAATTTACAGAGTTAATGTTACCATGGCAGCAGATCAGAGTTTGCATTCCATAAATAATAACTGAGGGGGATGTAAATCTTAACAACCTACCTATTTTATTTTATGTTTTGCTTGTTTCTTCATTTTCAAATCTGTGTTTTGCTAAACTTTCATGTACACAATGCCATGCACCAGGGGAAAAAGCCTTCTTGCATGCCTGACATTGTTCTTGGGTGATTTCATCACATGCAGCATCCATGGTCTGCAGAAAGTAATTTCTTTTTAGTCAGCATTTCAAACAAATGATCTGATATGGACAGGTGGGGGTGCACAATCTTCATCAAAGTATGCATTCTAATGTATTGTGATGTGTTGGCACAGAATTAATAATAATAGAAGTATGCAAGAAATATCAAGAGAAAGAAAATGTATAGCGCATACAAAAGGGATAGAGATGAAACAAAATACAAAGAGTGAAATAAGAAATATAGCTCTTGGAGCTAAAACTAATGCAAAGAGCTTTTTTCAATACTACAACAGCAAGAGGTCAATAAAGGAGGATGTGGAACAGCTAAAGGGCAAATATGGAAGTATCTTGGAAAATGTGGCAAATGTTCTAAATTAGCATTTCACAGAGGTTTTTACAAAAGAAAAATGGATAATGTGCCACAGGTTAACAATCAGTCCAGTCAAACCCTAAGAGAGATCAGGATAAATGAAGAGGAGGTACTAAAGGGACTAGCAGAATTAAAAACAAACAAATCACCTGGACCAGATTATATATTTCCAACAGAACTTAAAGAAATTAGGGAAATTATTTATAGGCCACTAACTCAAATATTCCAAATGACACTTAGAACAGGGGATGTGCCAACTGACTGGAAAACTGCAAGTGCTATACCAATCCACAAGAAAGGGGACAAAACTGAGCCACGAAATTACAGACCAATCAATCTCACTTGCATAACGTAAAATGTTGGATAAATGATTCAAGACAGAAAACAGAGGAGCATCTTAATAAAAAACATATGACTGGTGATAGTCAACATGAGTTTAGACGAGGCAGATCATGTCTTACTAATCTATTAGAGTTCTTTGAACTTGCAACTGCAGCTGTAGATCACGTGAAAGCATATGATATGATATACTTTGATTTTCAAAAAGCTTTTGATAAGGTTCCACACCAAAGACTGATCCTCAAATTGGAAGCTGTAGGCATTCAGGGTAATGCAAGTAGTTGGATTATGAACTGGTTGATGTATAGGAAACAGGGTGTCGATAAGAGGAGTTGCTTGTAACTGGAGTGAGGTTGTTAGTGGAGTGCCACAGGGATCAGTATTAGGGCCTTTGCCTTTTCTAATCTATAATGATCTGGACTCTGGGATTGTTAGCAAACTTGTTAAATTTGCAGATGATACTAAAATAGGTAGCTCAGTAGATACAATCTCGGCAGCACAGGTTATTCAAAGGGACTTAGATAATATTCAGTTGTGGGCTGACACCTGGCAGGTGAAATTCAATGTGGACAAGTGCAAGGTATTACATGCAGGTAACAAAAAATATTGCACTGTGGGAGGAGTAGAACTAGATGAAGTAGCGGATGAGAAAGATCTAGGAGTCTGTGGACTCCTCACTATCCCCATCCAAACAATGTGGGGAAGCAATAAAAAAGGCAACAGAGTATTAGGGTATATTATCAAAAGTGTAGAATTTAGAACAACAGACTGTTAAGACTGTACAATGCACCTCATCTGGAATACTGTGTACAGTTGTGTGTACTGTACACACAAGGGCACCACAGGGCACCACACTTCAAGAAATATATCACTGCTCTAGAGGCAGTTCAGAGGAGAGCATCCAGACTTATTCCAGGTTTGGAGGGAATGTCCTACTTGGAGAGACTGAGGGAACTGAACCTTTTCACCCTGGACCAGAGGAGACTACGTGGGGACTTGATTCAAGTCTTCAAAACACGTGCAAACACACACACACACACACAATTCTAATCTCTGGATACGAATTAAACTAATAAGGTCATATGAGCTGATTAAAGACAGATATGTTAAGACTGAATTACAACTAGAAATAGATTTCAAATATGCATAAGCATGTATTACACAACTACCACAACTAATTGTCCCTTGGTCTGATGGATTACAAAGCCACAGAGGTACTTCTGTATGCAGAGATTTTATGAACATATGAATTGCAACTGCTTAAGTGCTCTCACTCTAAGGGATGACTAACAACCTGGCTGACCTTTTGTTGTTCTCAGAAATGGAAGACTTAATGAAGCATCAAAAACAATGTTCTATAAGTTTTAATAATTCCTAATCTTCTACTGCTGAGGAGATTGTATATCATCACAGAACTCTTATACCTTCAATCTTGGCACGTGGGTGTTTGTAAAGGCTTGGGCACTGCACAGCTGGGTGGTGGAGAGCCTCTCTCCTGCTTTTTCTTTTGCTAGTTGTTTTTTAATTGCCACTGCTAAGAGCTAATGGTAAACAGATGTATAGAGAGCAGCTGACATCTTACCAAAGTGAAAGAACAAATATCATGCTCTGTGTATGCAGGGGTGGCACTTGCAGTTATCACCAAGTATGCTTCATGGGAGAAAATTGAATGCCTATTGATTAAAGTTAACCTTCCAAAATTAATAATTGCCTCAAATGCATTTTATTACTTTAAACTGGAGTGTGACTGTGTGTTGAAACCATTACAGTTTTCTAAATTTGCTACAATTAAGTTTATGAAACCACTTTTAATGCCAATTTTCAAAACTCTTAACACAATACTCCATACTGAGTTGCAGAAATCAAGTTGTTTCCGAACCCCAAACACTTTAGCATTTGATTACATACAAATTACAAAATTTAACATAACCTTCACAATTATCTAAATTACTTGCTCAGTCAGTAATACATATTTCAAATGCTTACATATGTTTTTCAAACTTCTTCACTCTAATTGCTATTACCAATAATGACTTGTCATTTTTGATAATCACATTCATGTAAATAGTTTAATTAAATGAAAGGATGCTGATCTGATAAGATACAGCCAAAATGTTGCAATGGACAAATTGTTTTAATTTATCATTACAGTCATTGTTTTATTAGTAAGTACTTTAGATTGGCCTAGGACTTTAAACTAGAGTTTTAGTTTTTATCTGGTATCAAATATCAGAAGAAATAATAATTGCTGAATAAAGTCCTATTATCCCTATTATCAATACTTTAACTAATACGGATTCAGATTAGCGGTGAGGTTGATCTGCATGAATTAAGCTTGAGGCTGTTGTTTTGTACAGATATAGGTTTAAAAAAAAATGTAAATAGACAACATGTATTTGCAAAGATAGGATAGAGACAAGCAGGGTGGATAATATTAAAAGTGAGAGTGAGAGGAGATCTATCCAATACTCAAGTTTTGACTTGAGGCACAAAACATGTAAAATAACAAACAAATATTATGATTACGCTAGCCATTCCTACAATTTAGATCCCATACACAACTAGATTTTATGTAATTGTGGTTTACCTAATTCTTGACTAGTACACGAAATATACTACCTGTGTGGTTTACTGAGATTCAGTTATGCAGATGGTTGAAAGCGGGGAGCACTGGCAGACTGCTTTGACTTGAGGACGGTTGCAAAGCTTTCAGGTTTTTGGTGGAGAAGTTCTGGTTCTGGTTCCGTTCAGTCTTCCTGGATTTCGTCTCCTTGGTTTCTTCTCCCAGGTTGTTCCACTCCACTCTAAATTGTACCACTCAATTGTGCCACTCCGAATTGCTTTCCGTTTTAGCTTTCTGTTTTTATACATTTTAGACAAAGAGATTCTAATCTCTTTCCTTCCAAACTTCTGATTGGTCAGGTTTGGGGTAATAAAATTGAAATTGGAATCGAAGCAGTCTTCGCCATTCCTCTCCCTTGATTCCTACAGATTGTGTATTGGGGGTGGCTTTGAGGAATATTGTAATGTTTTAGTTCTATCAGTTACATTTTCAAGTCCCTCAAAGCACGACCTTACAGTTGATATCAAACAAGCCAGGTGTTCTTTTTCAGTAATGTTAAATTTGAGTCTACTTGGAATTTCAGGGGGGGCTGGTCTGATGCCCATGTCAGTGGAGGATCAATTAGGATATGTGAATACTTCTCTTACCAAATGTTAATGTTGCATTGTATGTGGAATATAAATGGTCCAATGGTTGTTTTAGCTAATGGTCTTTCTTTTAAGACCAAACATGGCTTGAGTGTCATTAACTTTGTTTTAAGTCACCTTTTATTGTTTGTTATCAAACTGAGGAAGAAGCTGGGTAAATCTTCTGTTACCAGCATGTAGTTTGTATTTGGATTTGTTGCCCTGTTCTATGGAATATATAAAGTACCTTAAATGTCTGTGTTTCACAAAAGAAATCTTAATTTGGAATGTGATGATTTGTCAGTTGGAGGGGGGACTTCTGGCATGGATGTGTTATCTGTCGTACTTTGGTCGAAGAACACAGAACTTCAAAACTGTCTCCTTCAGTCCTTTAACACAAGCCTACATTTTTCAGTTGGGAAGGTATATGAATGTGTGTATATATTGGCCAAAATAAGGTCGTATGATTTACATTCACATTGTGAAAATACAAGTAGAATTAATTGACAGTTATCCCAACACCATATAAAAGGCTGTGTAGAATGCATCAAGAAAACAATGTTTTTGAAGGCTACCTACAATTCTACTTGGTGCCTTTTGAAAGAAACATTTTTTTGTATTATTGATAACCTTCCTAAATTAATAATTGCCTCCTATGCATTTTCATTGTAAACTGGAGTGCAATTTACTGTGTGACTGTGTGTTGAAAGCATTACAGTTTTCTCCATTTGCTACAATCAAATTAATGAAACCATTGATACAACGTTCAAAACTCTTTAACCTTATCAGCACGCCATCTTTCTGCAGACCATGGATGCTGCATGTGATGACATCACCCAGGAACAATGTCAGGCATGCAAGAAGGTTTTTCCCCTGGTGCATGGCAAACACATTTTTTTTGTGTGTGTGATGCTGATGATTGTGGCTGAATGTAAGAGCAAGCAAGAGGAAAGGGCCTGGCAGCAAAGCCTGAACATGCAGGGTCAGCAGAGAGACTGAAGAAATCCACGGAATCGGACTGACACAACAGGGGGGGTGAGTAAGTTGAGTATTCGGACTGATTTCTAACTTATTCAGAACACACCGTTTGGCTTCTGTCGGCGGCTGGGTCGGAGCCTTGTCCTGCTCACCTGCAAAGGAAACACTTAACCACAGGAGAATTATTATTTTGGAGACTGCCGCTGTTCTGTCCTATTTTACAGGGTCGGTAGAGAAGGGAGAGTCCTGCGGAGCAGTGCTGGTGGACTTTGTGCCTATGGGAGGGAGAGAGGCTGGGAGAAAGGAGAGCTGAGGGACATACATCATAAGTCCAACTGGCGGTGTGCATTCTTACTTAATTTGGACATTTTGTCCTCCACTGAAAATGTATTTTGGCAAATGAATCATGAGTTTGTCCCCCTCTACCGGGTTTATATAGCTCGGTATACTGACTACACCACCTTGATATAGTGGAGTCAAGTAACTCCCCACACCCTCCCTGCACAGGACATTCAGATCTGAGCACACCAATAGAATTAGAATAATTATGTACACAATACACAGCAAACACAATGTAATAGCTGGCAAACAGCCAGGGCACAGAGTCTATAGCTGCCTGAAAAATAATAAATACAGAATAAATACACAGTATCAGTTTCTAATAAAAACTAAAATGCCTTTAATAAAACCTGGCAATTGATCATGAAATCCTAAATCTAAAATACTCTTTTTCTCTATTGTATGTCTTCATGAGAGATTCCAGCAGGCTCTCTTAGAATGGACACAAACAGCAGGTAAGTAAAATGCAATGTTCATTCTTAATCTTTTAATTTACAAATCCGGAATAAGGTTCTTCGAAAGCACCAATCGGGTAGGATATTTCCAAGGCATTGAATATTCCCCAGAGCACATTATTAAGAAATTGAGAGAATATGGCACAACTGTGAATCTACCTACATCAGGCCATCTTCAAAAACTGAATAGCTGGGCGAAAAGGGCACTCACTATTCAGGGAGGCCACCAAGAGGCCTATGGTAACAATAAAGGAGTTACAGTCTTCCACGGCTGAAGTGGGAGACACTGTGCATGCTACAACAATAGCCCAGGTGTTTCACAAAAGTGGCCTTTATGTGAGAGTGGCAAAACTCACATCAAATCTTGGCTAGAATGTGTCAGAATGCATGTGGGAGACTCTGAGACCAAGTGGAGGAAGATTATATCATCTGATGAGACCAAAATACAGATTTCTGGAATTTTGCAATAAAGAATGGCATCTAGATGTGCAAAGGTGGTAGAGACTTATCCACATAGACTCATGGTTGTAACTGTTGCCAAAGGTGCCTCTACGAAAGTTTGACTGAAGGGGTGATTACTTATACATTCTCTTGCATTCTCTGTTCTGTTTTGTATTTGTAATTAATTTAGAACAATTTGCAGATTATATTTTTCATGTTGACATGATCAGTGTTGATCAGTGGCAAAAATCCATTCTGTTGTAACACAATGAAATGTGGAAACGTCCAAGGGGGCTGAATGCTTTTGAGAGCCACTACATATACAGTGAGGCAAAAAAGTATTTGATCCCCTGCTGATTTTGTACGTTTTCCCACTGACAAAGAAATGATCAGTCTATAATTTTAATGGTAGGTGTATTTTAACAGTGTAAGACAGAATAACAGCAAAAAAATCCAGAAAAACTGGGGCTCCATGCAAGATCTCACCTCGTGGAGTTTCAATGATCATGAGAACGGTGAGGAATCAGCCCAGAACTACACGGGAGGATCTTGTTAATGATCTCAAGGCAGCTGGGACCATAGTCACCAAGAAAACAATTGGTAACACACTACGCCATGAAGGACTGAAATCCTGCAGTGCCCGCAAGGTCCCCCTGCTCAAGAAAGCACATGAACAGGCCCGTCTGAAGTTTGCCAATGAACATCTGAATGATTCAGAGGAGAACTGGGTGAAAGTGTTGTGGTCAGATAAGACCAAAATCGAGCTCTTTGGCATCAACTCAACTCGCCGTGTTTGGAGGAGGAGGAATGACCCCAAGAACACCATCCCCACTGTCAAACATGGAGGTGGAAACATTATGCTTTGGGGGTGTTTTTCTGCTAAGGGGAGAGGACAACTGCACCACATCAAAGGGACGATGGACGGGGCCATGTACCGTCAAATCTTGGGCGAGAACCTCCTTCCCTCAGCCAGGGCATTGAAATGGGTCGTGGATGGGTATTCCAGCATGACAATGACCCAAAACACACAGCCAAGGCAAAAAGGAGTGGCTCAAGAAGAAGCACATTAAGGTCCTGGAGTGGCCTAGCCAGTCTCCAGACCTTAATCCCATAGAAAATCTGTGGAGGAAGCTGAAGGTTCGAGTTGCCAAACGTCAGCCTCGAAACCTTAATGACTTGGAGAGGATCTGCAAAGAGGAGTGGGACAAAATCCCTCCTGAGATGTGTGCAAACCTGGTGGCCAACTACAAGAAACGTCTGACCTCTGTGATTGCCAACAAGGGTTTTGCCACCAAGTACTAAGTCGAAAAGGTCAAATACTTATTTCCCTCATTAACATGCAAATCAATTCATAACTTTTTTGAAATGCGTTTTTCTGGATTTTTTTGTTGTTATTCTGTCTCTCACTGTTAAAATACACCTACCATTAAAATTATAGACTGATCATTTCTTTGTCAGTGGGCAAACGTACAAATTCAGCAGGGGATCAAATACTTTTTTCCCCTCACTGTATATATATACACTCACCTAAAGGATTATTAGGAACACCTGTTCAATTTCTCATTAATGCAATTATCTAACCAACCAATCACATGGCAGTTGCTTCAATGCATTTAGGGGTGTGGTCCTGGTCAAGACAATCTCCTGAACTCCGAACTGAATGTCTGAATGGGAAAGAAAGGTGATTTAAGCAATTTTGAGTGTGGCATGGTTGTTGGTGCCAGACGGGCCGGTCTGAGTATTTCACAATCTGCTCAGTTACTGGGATTTTCACGCACAACCATTTCTAGGGTTTACAAAGAATGGTGTGAAAAGGGAAAAACATCCAGTATGCGGCAGTCCTGTGGGCGAAAATGCCTTGTTGATGCTAGAGGTCAGAGGAGAATGGGCCGACTAATTCAAGCTGATAGAAGAGCAACTTTGACTGAAATAACCACTCGTTACAACCGAGGTATGCAGCAAAGCATTTGTGAAGCCACAACACATACAACCTTGAGGCGGATGGGCTACAACAGCAGAAGACCCCACTGGGTACCACTCATCTCCACTACAAATAGGAAAAAGAGGCTACAATTTGCACAAGCTCACCAAAATTGGACAGTTGAAGACTGGAAAAATGTTGCCTGGTCTGATGAGTCTCGATTTCTGTTGAGACATTCAGATGGTAGAGTCAGAATTTGGCGTAAACAGAATGAGAACATGGATCCATCATGCCTTGTTACCGCTGTGCAGGCTGGTGGTGGTGGTGTAATGGTGTGGGGGATGTTTTCTTGGCACACTTTAGGCCCCTTAGTGCCAATTGGGCATCGTTTAAATGCCACGGCCTACCTGAGCATTGTTTCTGACCATGTCCATCCCTTTATGACCACCATGTACCCATCCTCTGATGGCTACTTCCAGCAGGATAATGCACCATGTCACAAAGGTCGAATCATTTCAAATTGGTTTCTTGAACATGACAATGAGTTCACTGTACTAAACTGGCCCCCACAGTCACCAGATCTCAACCCAATAGAGCATCTTTGGGATGTGGTGGAACGGGAGCTTCGTGCCCTGGATGTGCATCCCACAAATCTCCATCAACTGCAAGATTCAGAATAATATGATAATAAGATAAGATAATAATCGAGAATATGGTGAGTGCCATGTTTCTGCACTCGTTTGTGACATTTTAAAAATTCTGTTTGTACATACACACACACACACAAACACACACATATATACACACACACACACATATATATATATATATATATATATATATATATATATATATATATATATATATATATATATATAATCAATTAGTGTTTTAAAACAACTAAATCTTTAACAACAGTTAAAATTCATTTTTAAAAGTCATTTTAAAAGCAATCATTCATAAAATAGTTAAAAGATCTTGGACTCGGGCTCCAGCAGGGGGAACTGACTGTCCCCGGAGGTGGGTCCCATCATGGGATCCTGAGATTCCCCAGATCTTGTATATGCCAGTTCTTATAGGCTTCCTCCTTGCCCCTCTGATGGACCTCCAGATTGACGTAGTCCCTCACAAGCACCATGCCCCTCCGCGCGATGACAATCGGGTCCAGCTCCTGCTTATTAAAAAGACAGATGTTCCGTCCCTCCCACAGGGCCTGTTTCACTGCGCAGACGACACGCCACCAGCACCTCAGGGAGGGAGATGTTATTCCCCTGGCAGGGCCATAAAGAATCCGCTGGGCGGTCGTCCGCACAGGAACGCCAAACCTGCGGAGGAACGGGAAAAACAGGAGCCAGACCCTGCAGGCGGAGGGGCAATCCCTAAAAATATGAGCCTCCGTCTCCTTCCCCAGGCAACCCTTATAGGGGCAGGTGTCATAAGGAGCTATGCCCCTTCTGTGCATGAACACTCGGGTGGGGAGACACCGACTCACAGCCATCCAGGAGACATCTTTCTGTGTATTCGTGAGGCAAACGTGCGTAGCGTTAGCCCAGATAAACCAGCAGGTTTCGGGAGGGAAATCTTCTATCCGGCTGGTCTCCTGGGTAGATCTCATCTGGCTACAGATGGTCTTATAATCCCAGGAGGCCAGCACGACTTTATGGAGGCCTACTTCGAGCGCAAAGGCTCGGAGTGCCCTGTAGAACGGCGGGGGATCCCACGAGTGCGGCCTGGTGTTATCCATGGCACAGAGGCCGAATGGTCTCAGGCTGCTGGCAAAATAAAAGCGGTTCATAAAACTCACTTTCTTGCCAGCAGCCTGGATGTTCTTGACCACATAGGCCAGCCCCTGCGCCTTTATCAGCCGCACAACGTCCGGGACCCCCCTGCCTCCATCCAGGGTACCCTTCACCATCTGCACTCTTTTCAGCCTCTCCATTTTGCTCCCCCAGACAAACCGAAATATAATTCGGGTCACTAGTTTTGCGATGACCTTGTCTGGGGGGAAGATCATTCCTACATAGAGGAGTATCGGGAAGAGGATGGCCTTTATGACCAGCACCTTACCAGCCATCGTCAAGGTCCTTGTGCTCCAGCCGTGGATCTTCTATTGGACCTTAGGCCTTGTTGACAGCGGCCCCCGTCGCCCTGCAGAAGCCGTCCAGCAGTTCCTCAACCCTGGCCACGGACGGAGCGTCCGTGCAAACCACGGCCACATCGTCCATGTAGGCCAGGGCCTTCAGTTGCTCTCCGCCGGAACCCGGGAGATGGAAACCTGTCACCCGGACGTCCCGGCGGATCGCCTGCATGAACGGCTCCAGACAGAGGACGTACAGCAGGGCCGACAGGGGACAACCCTGCTTGTGAAGAAGGGAGAGGATACTCTTCTTCATAGAAGGGGCCAATCTACCCTCTCTGTACATCGACCCCAAGACCTGGGCCAGATCTTCTTTAAGCACCTCCCAAAAGATCTTATAGGACTCAGCAGGGACCCGGTGTCCTTCCAGAGTTAAGACTCTTTATCACCTGGGAGAGTTCAGTGGTGGTGATCTCTGGATCCTCCTCCTCCTCCTCATCCCCCTCATTGCGGGACTCCAACAGCGACAGAAAGTGATGGATCAGATTTTGATCCACCACCTTCTGATCATACAACTCCCTGTAGAAATCCCGCACCACTGTCTCAACAGCCTCTCTGCCCTCCACCTCTTGCCCCGAGGAGTCGATCATGGAGGACATTGCAGGCCGCCTCTCCTTCGTTTTCTTGAAGAAGAAGCGGCTGCATTTCTCATCGTCCTCCATGATGCGGACCCTGGAAAGGACCTTGATCTTCTCTTGCTCCTCCCGATAGAGGGCGGAGAGACTCAGTTTGACCCGGGCCACCTCCTCTGCTATGTCGAAGCCTCTGAGCTGTAAAAGACTCAGGCGCTGGAGGCGGGCGTTTAGATGGGAATATCTCGCCCGCCTCTCACGAGCTTTCCGTTTCCCTAGCTGACGAGATCTATCCTGGAGAAGGAGGAGCCAGAAGAACTCACCCAGGTGAACAAGGGGACCAGGTCCCGACCTGCGTCGCAGAGTTCAAAGTCCTCCACGAACGCAGCGAGGTCCCTGCTGGATCTATCGTTGCGGGGCTTACTCCGGTCTACATCCCTCAGAGCACAGTTGAAATCACCTGAAATGATAACTGGTAAGGTGCCGATCAGGAGCGGGCGAGCACCCATCATTTCAATCATTTGCCTCACCGCTTGATCCTCTAGGAAGACTATGGGGGGGGCTCGGCTCCCGCCACCCGGTAAGGCTGGCGAAACTCCACTGGGCTCAGGGCCCGTGGTGCTGGAGGTTCTCCCTGGTTCCTTTGTGGCCGAGGCCCGACGAGCAGATGGCAGGGCAGAGGCTTTGTGTACAACTGGGGAGAGAACTGGGTAGACCCCGCTTAGTTGTTCTTTTAACTAATGGTGGGGGAGGGGGTGGCCTCTCCCTTCCCGGCTGTCTGCTGCCGCAGGCCTCCTCCCCCAGCGCCAGTGACCTTGCCATTACGTCCCTTAGGTCTTTATGGCAAAAGACACTGGCGCCGACTCTCCTCTCTTGAGGACCTGCGGCTCTCCCACTACTGCCGGGAGGGCATACCTGACCCCTCCCCTGGGAGAGTCTCAGTTGTGGGGCAGGAGGAATGTTATTTCTAGGGGGCCTCTCATCCACAAGGCTGCCCACTCGGGGCAGTGGAGAAGGCCCACAGCTCTCCTCTCCGGAGTCAGAGTGGGGCGTGTAGAAATTAGAGGGAGAGGTCTCTGTAGCGGGGCGGGGGGCTGGCAGGGGGGGAGAATCTGCAGAGTGGATCCTTTTATTCATCATACCCCCCCTACCCATGCTCCTCTTTTCTGCTCTCCTCCTCTTCCCCGCTACCACTGTCCACTCCCCCTCTGCCTCCACTTCTGACCCAGAGTCAGAGAGGGAGCCTATGAGACTCCTGAGGACTGTTTCCTCTCTACCCCCATCTTGGGGTATCACCTTTGGAGGAGCCTCCACTTGATTCTCTCTCTCTCCACCACCCCCGAGGGCCCGTGCCCTATTTGCATAGGAGGAGGGACAATTCCTGAAGAGATGCCCTCCCCCACCGCACAGGTTGCAGGCCCTCTCCTGCTTGCAGGCCCTGGTCAGATGTTCTCCGCCGCAGACCTTGCACTTAACAACAGTGCAGGCTGCGGCTAAATGACCCAGGGCCCCGCAGTTCCTGCATAATTTGGGCATGCCATGGTAGAAGACAAGCCCCCTATTTGCTCCTAGTACCACGGTGCTCGGCAGATGGCGTACTCCGCCGATGGCGGCCACTTCCACCTGCAGGCGCACCTGCCACTGCCGAGCACCGGTCCAGACCCCGTCCTCATCTCCTGCTTTCAGACAGGATCTCACAGTGTCTCCTCAGCCAGACCTCTGCATTATGCTCTGCCACTGCTTCATTATAAAACTGGATAGTTATTATTTTAATCTCTCTATCAGTCAGGGCATCGACCACAAAGTCACTCAGGGGCATACTATCTTTTTTTCCTCTGTATAAATTCCAGAAACTCTCCAGCACTTGAGGGTTCTTAAAACTCACCTCAAACACGTCCCTAGGTCCAGGCAGTTTAACCACGCAGTTCAGCTCAGAAGGGGCAAAGCCCAGGCCCCTCTGCAGCACGGACCTGCTGAACTCCAGCCGGGTGAGGGCCGCGGTCTCGGCTCCAGCCTCACGGCTGAAGCGCACCGCATTATGGCGCCTCACACCGGCGGTTCGCTGGGCCATGCTGCGCTTTCCTACATGGGAGAAGGGTCCAGAGGCTCTCAATCCGGAGGTCAGGGCAAGTCCACCTGGCTGGGGAGCAGCTTCCACCACCGGGGCTCTTGCAGGGAGCGGGCCTTGCGGGGAGAAGTCCGGGCCCTGGCTGCAGGAGGCCTCCCTCAGGGACGTTGCCGATCGGCCTGGTCGGTCCCTGGGATCCGAGGCCTCTCCTGGATCCTGGCTGGTGACGTCAGCAGGGAGCAGTCCTGGTCAGGCCGGGCTCCGGGTAGATGGTCGGCTGGGCTTCTGGATGGGACCCACTCCGTGAGGAATCCACCGACTCCTCTGGCTAGGTCCCCTGTCGCTCCCGGTCCGTCCCAATCTCCACTCGCCTCGGCCTCCGGACCGCTCCAAGGACCCAGGACTCTGCAGCTCTGTCAACCGGCACCTCCCCGTCTCGTCTGGTCTGGCCTGATGGATCAGCTCCCTGCAAGGAAAAGAAAGAGACTGTCAAATACAGTTCGATGCCCCCGGCTGGACAAAGGTTTCTCTCACTATTGGAGGGAAACCCGAGTCCAAGACCAGTGAATAAATACTATTTTATTGAATTTAGTATTTTCATTATACATAAATAAAAACAATTCAAATTTTTTAATGCTTATGATTAAAATCATTAAAATATCAGTCCTTAAAATCACTTAAAAAAAATTAAAATCTTTGTGATTTTAACAAGGAACAAAACAATTAACTTCAAAATAAACGTGCCCAAAATTAAAAAGGAAAAAAATAAAAAACAAACAAAAAAGGTCCAATGCATTTTAAATTAAACCCAAAACGGTCAATGTATTTGACAAAAGAATATAACAAAACTATACCAAAAACCCTAAACAATGTGATTTAAAAACAACTAAATCTTTAAAAACAATTAAGATTCATTTTTAAAATCTTTTTTAAAAACAATCATCCATAAAATCTTTAAAAGATCTTGGACTCGGGCTCCAGCAGGGGGAACTGACCGTCCCCGGAGGTGGGTCCCATCATGGGATCCTGAGCTCCCCCAGATCTTGTATGTGCCAGTTCTTATAGGCTTCCTCCTTGCCCCTCTGATGGACCTCCAGATTGACATAGTCTCTTACGAACACCATGCCCCTCCGCGCGATGACGATCGGGTCCAGCTCCTGCTTGTTGAACAGACAGATGTTCCGTCCCTCCCACAGTGCCTGCTTCACTGCGCAGACGACACGCCACCAGCACCTCAGGGTAGATGATGAAATTCCCCTTGCCGGACCGTACAGGATCTGCTGGGCGGTCGCCCGCGCAGGAACGGCAAACCTGTGGAGGAACGGAGAAAACAGGAGCCAGACCCTGTGGGCGGAGGGGCACTCACTAAAGATGTGAGCCTCCGTCTCCTTCCCCAGGCAACCCTTATAGGGGCAGGTGTCATAAGGAGCTATGCCCCTTCTGTGCATGAACACTCGGGTGGGGAGACACCGACTCACAGCCATCCAGGAGACATCTTTCTGCGTGTTCGTGAGGCAAACGTGCGTAGCGTTAGCCCAGATAAACCGGCAGGTTTCGGGAGGGAAATCTTCTATCCGGCTGGTCTCCTGGGTAGATCTCATCTGACTACAGATGGTCTTATAATCCCAGGAGGCCAGCACGACTTTATGGAGGCCTACTTCGAGCGCAAAGGCTCGGAGCGCCCTGTAGAACGGCGGGGGATCCCACGAGTGCGGCCTGGTGTTATCCATGGCGCAGAGGCCGAATGGTCTCAGGCTGCTGGCAAAATAAAAGCGATTCATGAAACTCACCTTCTTGCCAGCAGCCTGGATGTTCTTGACCACATAGGCCAGCCCCTGCGCCTTTATCAGCCGCACAACGTCCGGGACCCCCCTGCCTCCATCCAGGGTACCCTTCACCATCTGCACTCTTTTCAACCTCTCCATTTTGCTCCCCAAGACAAACCGAAATATAATTCGGGTCACTAATTTTGCGATGACCTTGTCTGGGGGGAAGATCATTCCTACGTAGAGGAGTATCAGGAAGAGGATGGCCTTTACGACCAGCACCTTACCAGCCATCGTCAAGGTCCTTGTGCTCCAGCCGTGGATCTTCCTTTGGACCTTCGCTATGGCCTCCTCCCAGCTCCGGGTGCCCGTGTTGGTCCCGTCGATCGTGATCCCCAGAACCTTGATAGACGGCTTCACAGCGAACACGGTCGGCGGGCCCCGGCCGACAGGCCATGCCCTGGAGAGGTAGACCTCGCTCTTGGCCTTGTTCACAGCGGCCCCCGTCGCCCTGCAGAAGCCGTCCAGCAGTTCCTCGACCCTGGCCATGGACGGAGCGTCCGTGCAAACCACGGCCACGTCGTCCATATAGGCCAGGGCCTTCAGTTGCTCTCCGCCGGAACCCGGGAGATGGAAACCTGTCACCCGGACGTCCCGGCGGATCGCCTGCATGAACGGCTCCAAGCAGAGGACGTACAGCAGGGCCGACAGGGGACAACCCTGCCGGACCCCCGACCTGACCGGAAATGGTTCGGTCAGGTGGCGGTTCACAAGGACCCTGCTGCTTAGGCCGCTGTAGATGATCTTGACCCACTTCCTCAGGCCAAGAGCGAGACCCATCCTCTCCATGACGAGCTGCAGGTATTCGTGGCCCACTCTGTCGAAGGCTTTCTCCTGGTCCAAGCTAATTAGGACCAGGGGAAGCCCTCTCTCGTTCGAGTAGGCCACGACATCCCTGAGCAGCATGGCGTTGTCGGCCGCCGATCTCCCCCGGGCACCACAGACCTGGTCGGGACCCACGACTTGAGGGAGTGGCCGCTGCAGCCGGAGCGTCAGTGCTTTGGCCAGTATCTTGTAGTCGGTGCACAGGAGGCTGACTGGCCGCCAGTTCCTCAGATCTTTTTGGTCTCCCTTCTTGTGAAGAAGGGAGAGGATACTCTTCTTCATAGAAGGGGCCAATCTGCCCTCTCTGTACATCGACCCCAAGACCTGGCCCAGATCTTCCTTAAGCACCTCCCAAAAGATCTTATAGAACTCAGCAGGGATCCCGTCGGGACCCGGTGTCCTTCCAGAGTTAAGACTCTTTATCACCTGGGAGAGTTCAGTGGTGGTGATCTCTGGATCCTCCTCCTCCTCCTCGTCCCCCTCATTGCGGGACTCCAACAGGGACAGAAAGTGATGGATCAGATTTTGATCCACCACCTTCTGATCGTACAACTCCCTGTAGAAATCCCGCACCACTGTCTCAACAGCCTCTCTGCCCTCCACCTCTTGCCCCGAGGAGTCGATCATGGAGGACATTGCAGGCCGCCTCTCCTTCGTTTTCTTGAAGAAGAAGCGGCTGCATTTCTCATCGTCCTCCATGATGCGGACCCTGGAAAGGACCTTGATCTTCTCTTGCTCCTCCCGATAGAGGGCGGAGAGACTCAGTTTGACGCGGGCCACCTCCTCAGCTAGGTCGAAGCCTCTGAGCTGTAAAAGACTCAGGCGCTGGAGGCGGGCGTTTAGATGGGAATATCTCGCCCGCCTCTCACGAGCTTTTCGTTTCCCCAGCTGAATGAAGTAGCCCTTGGTTCTTTTCTTCACCATCTCCCACCACTCTATGGGAGAATCAAAAAGGTCCTTCAGGGTCCTCCACTCCTCGAGGCGTCTGCTAAAGGTCTTAATAACACGAGGGTCATCGAGCAGGGAGGTGTTGAGCTTCCAGACCCCAGGCCCCGACTCCCGTGTGCTCGGGATGAGCATTTCTGTCGTTAGGAGCCTGTGGTCTGAAAAGAAGACCGCCTCCGAAGACATGGCGGTCCTCTCCAGTGGCTTACTGAGGAGGACGAGATCTATCCTGGAGAAGGAGGAGCCAGAAGAACTCACCCAGGTGAACAAGGGGACCAGGTCCCGACCTGCGTCGCAGAGTTCAAAGTCCTCCACGAACGCAGCGAGGTCCTTGCTGGATCTATCGTTGCGGGGCTTACTCCGGTCTACATCCCTCAGAGCACAGTTGAAATCACCTGAAATGATAACTGGCAAGGTGCCGATCAGGAGCGGGCGTAGCTGAGGGAGAAAGAGGACTCTCTCTCTCTGGCTGGTGGGGGCATAGACATTGACCAGCCTCAATACAGCCCCCTTGTATTTAAAATCGAGGCTGGCCAGTCTGCCCGCCTCTATAACCTTAAATGTTTTTGCTGTTATGAAGGGGTTTTTCAGGAGTACGGCAATCCCGTCCGCTCGGGACACATTGGACCCCGACCAGAAGGATTCTCCTAGGGTCCAAGTGTCCCGGAGATCTTTATATTCTTTTTGGAACGGGATGCCGCACTCCTGCAAACAAATAATATCCGCCTTCATTCCAGCCAGAGAGTTTAAAACATCGGTCCTCTTTTTCACCTCAGCAATGCTCCTCACATTTATTGAAATAATAGTTAATGCCATAATGGCTGTGAGGGCAATTACCCGCTCCGTAACAATCATGTAAAGAAACCTTTCTCTTCCCCACTCCTCTCTTCTCCCTCACCTAGCTTAGCGCTAGCACCCATCATTTCAATCATTTGCCTCACCGCTTGATCCTCTAGGAAGACTATGGGGGGGGCTCGGCTCCCGCCACCCGGTAAGGCTGGCGAAACTCCACTGGGCTCAGGGCCCGTGGTGCTGGAGGTTCTCCCTGGTTCCTTTGAGGCCGAGGCCCGACAAACAGATGGCAGGGCAGAGGCTTTATGTACAACTGGGGAGAAAACTGTGTAGACCCCGCTAGTTGTTCTTTTAACTAATGGTGGGGGAGGGGGTGGTCTCTCCCTTCCCGGCTGTCTGCCGCCGCAGGCCTCTTCCCCCAGCGCCATTGACCTTACCATCACGTCCCTGATGTCTTTATGGGAAAGGACACTGGCGCCGACTCTCGTCTCTTGAGGACCTGCGGCTCTCCCACTACTGCCGGGAGGGTATACCTGACCCCTCCCCTGGGAGAGTCTCAGTTGTGGGGCAGGAGGAATGTTATTTCTAGGGGGCCTCTCATCCACCAGGCTGAAAACTCGGGGCAGTGGAGAAGGCCCACTGCTCTCCTCTCCGGAGTCAGAGTGGGGCGTATAGAAATTAGAGGGAGAGGTCTCTGCAGCGGGGGAGGAGCCGGCAGGGGGGGGAGAATCTGCAGAATGGATCCTTTTTTTCATCATACCCCCCCTACCCATGCTCCTCTTCTCTGCCCTCCTCCTCTTCCCCGCTACCACTGTCCACTCCCCCTCTGCCTCCACTTCTGACCCAGAGTCAGAGAGGGAGCCTATGAGGCTCCTGAGGATTGTTTCCTCTCTACCCCCATCTTGGGGTATCACCTTTGGAGGAGCCTCCACTTGATTTTCTCTCTCTCCACCACCCCCGAGGGCCCGCGCCCTATTTGCATAGGAGGAGGGACAATTCCTGAAGAGATGCCCTCCCCCACCGCACAGGTTGCAGGCCCTCTCCTGCTTGCAGGCCCTGGTCTGATGTTCTCCGCCGCAGACCTTGCACTTGACAACAGTACAGGGTGCGGCTAAATGACCCAGGGCCCCGCAGTTCCTACATAATTTGGGCATGCCATGGTAGAAGACAAGCCCCCTATTTGCTCCTAATACCACGGTGCTCGGCAGATGGCGTACTCCGCCGATGGCGGCCACTTCCACCTGCAGGCGCACCTGCCACCGCCGAGCACCGGTCCAGACCCCATCCTCATCATTAACTCTCCTGCTTTCAGACAGGATCTCACAGTGTCTCCTCAGCCATACTTCTACATCATACTCTGCCACTGCTTCATTATAGAACTGAATAGTTACTATTTTGATCTCTCTATCTGTCAGGGCGTCGACCACAAAGTCACTCAGGGGCATACTGTCTTTTTTTTCCCTATACAAAATCCAAAATCTCCAGCACATGAGGGTTCTTAAAGCTCACCTCAAACACGTCCCTAGGTCCAGGCAGTTTAACCACACAGTTCAGCTCAGAAGGGGCAAAGCCCAGGTCCCTCTGCAGCACGGACCTGCTGAACTCCAGCCGGGTGAGGGCCGCGGTCTCGGCTCCAGCCTCACGGCTGAAGCGCACCGCATTATGGCGCCTCACACCGGCGGTTCGCTGGGCCATGCTGCGCTTTCCTACCTGGGAGAAGGGTCGGGAGGCTCTCAATCCGGAGGTCGGGGCAAGTCCACCTGGCTGGGGAGCAGCTTCCACCTCCGGGGCTCTTGCAGGGAGCGGGCCTTGCGGGGAGAAGTCCGGGCCCTGGCTGCAGGAGGCCTCCCTCAGGGACATTGCCGATCGGCCTGGTCGGTCCCTGGAATCCGAGGCCTCTCCTGGATCCTGGCTGGTGACGTCAGCAGGGAGCAGTCCTGGTCAGGCCGGGCTCCGGGTAGATGGTCGGCCGGGCTTCTGGATGGGACCCACTCCGTGAGGAGTCCGCCGACTCCTCTGGCTAGGTCCCCTGTCGCTCCCGGTCCGTCCCAATCTCCACTCGCCTCGGCCTCCGGACCGCTCCAAGGACCCAGGACTCTGCAGCTCTGTCAACCGGCACCTCCCCGTCTCGTCTGGTCTGGCCTGATGGATCAGCTCCCTGCAAGGAAAAGAAGAAAACTGTCAAATACAGCTCAAAGCCCCCTGCTGGACAAAGGTTTCTCTCACTATTGGAGTGAATAAATAGAACGAAATTCAAGAAAATAACATAATTGTGATGATGACCTTGGGTGGGATGTCTCGTCAGTCCTTGGGGTATGGGTGCACTGTTAGCCCTCCATGGTGGGGTGCCTCATCAGCTCTCTGGGGTAGGCTGTGCCTTGTTATGCTTCCAGTGCCTCGTCGGCCCCTAAGAAGGGGCTATTGTTATATTTGGTTTATACATCTGAAAGATAAGATTTCTCATCAAAATCAAATAACATGTAAGTAGGTGCTCATTAAATAGGAGAGGATATCTGGTATTAAGATTTTTTATTATTACTCCAACTGGCAAGGTTTTTTTAAACAAGATAATTAAACATATCAGAATGTACACTTGCAATATTTGTCTGTGTCCCTCGTAGCTGCCTCACAGACTTTTCAAGTGAGAGCTAACTTCCTGGCTCCATTGTGCCATAAAAAGCTATTTAACCTTGAATTCCTACATGAATAAATGAAGGACATCTGGTAAAACTTGTTTAGCATGTGTAACAGTAATGAATGGTCTTGGCTCTCAAGGCCTGTTCTCTTCTCCCCTTTTGAGTGCCTTAGTTAACAAAGATGGGGTATATATATACACTCACCTAAAGGATTATTAGGAACACCATACTAATACTGTGTTTGACCCCCTTTCGCCTTCAGAACTGCCTTAATTCTACGTGGCATTGATTCAACAAGGTGCTGAAAGCATTCTTTAGAAATGTTGGCCCATATTGATAGGATAGCATCTTGCAGTTGATGGAGATTTGTGGGATGCACATCCAGGGCACGAAGCTCCCGTTCCACCACATCCCAAAGATGCTCTATTGGGTTGAGATCTGGTGACTGTGGGGGCCAGTTTAGTACAGTGAACTCATTGTCATGTTCAAGAAACCAATTTGAAATGATTCGACCTTTGTGACATGGTGCATTATCCTGCTGGAAGTAGCCATCAGAGGATGGGTACATGGTGGTCATAAAGGGATGGACATGGTCAGAAACAATGCTCAGGTAGGCCGTGGCATTTAAACGATGCCCAATTGGCACTAAGGGGCCTAAAGTGTGCCAAGAAAACATCCCCCACACCATTACACCACCACCACCAGCCTGCACAGTGGTAACAAGGCATGATGGATCCATGTTCTCATTCTGTTTACGCCAAATTCTGACTCTACCATCTGAATGTCTCAACAGAAATCGAGACTCATCAGACCAGGCAACATTTTTCCAGTCTTCAACTGTCCAATTTTTTCCTATTTGTAGTGGAGATGAGTGGTACCCGGTGGGGTCTTCTGCTGTTGTAGCCCATCCGCCTCAAGATTGTACGTGTTGTGGCTTCACAAATGCTTTGCTGCATACCTCGGTTGTAACGAGTGGTTATTTCAGTCAAAGTTGCTCTTCTATCAGCTTGAATCAGTCGGCCCATTCTCCTCTGACCTCTAGCATCAACGAGGCATTTTCGCCCACAGGACTGCCGCATACTGGATGTTTTTCCCTTTTCACACCATTCTTTGTAAACCCTAGAAATGGTTGTGCGTGAAAATCCCAGTAACTGAGCAGATTGTGAAATACTCAGACCGGCCCGTCTGGCACCAACAACCATGCCACGCTCAAAATTGCTTAAATCACCTTTCTTTCCCATTCAGACATTCAGTTTGGAGTTCAGGAGATTGTCTTGACCAGGACCACACCCCTAAATGCATTGAAGCAACTGCAATGTGATTGGTAGGTTAGATAATTGCATTAATGAGAAATTGAACAGGTGTTCCTAATAATCCTTTAGGTGAGTGTATATTCACACAATAACAAGTTGGTTATGCTTTGCTTTCAGATGTCAACTTTTGAAACTTAGGCTTAGTGTTATATTCCTTTTCTTGTTGTACTGCTTTTTTTTCTCATTAAAACTAAAGATAATAAAGCTTTTCATAAAACAAGTACTATGGGTGGCTCAGGGTGCCTGTCTGTGTGAAGTTTGCATGTTCTCCCTGTGTCTGTGTGGGTTTCCTCCCACTGTCCAGAGACATGTGGGTTAGGTTCATTGGCCACTCTCAATTGCCTGTAGGTGTGTGTGTTGGCCTGGCAGTGATGGCCTGGTGTCCTGTCCTGGGTGTATCCCTGCCTTGCGCCCTATGCCTGCTGGGATCAGCTCTGGTGTCCCTGCGACTCTCACCAGGATAAGCAGTTTTGAAAATGGATGGATAAAACAAGTACTCCTTGAAGTGACTTACATAACTTTCAATTCTTTAAAACATGTCTTCCAAAGTTTTGAAATAATGGATAATTTCCTATACCTTTTCCATTTATTTGCTTTACTTTGTTATTCCTCCAATGTGCTTTGGGAATTGTTGTTGTACTCTTGAAATTACAAATTAGTTTCCCTTAACCTTAATTTGCTCAGCGATTCTGTTGATAACCTATTTTACAGGCTGCACTTAAAAATTCTCCTTCCCCTATAATTATGCAGGCCTTGAAATGTGCTCTTCACATGCAAATATATTGGTTATTTTAATCTCATGGGGGGTGGAGAGAGGACAGTGGGCTCCTTATTTCCAGGCTTCGATTGCATAGGTCAAGACAGTTTCTCAAGCTCACATGTTCATATTTGGTATGAACCATCTATCATTGGAACAGCACACTCTTAATCCCGAATGTAGAGAATAGCTTATTTTAGTTATTTTCTTTCTCAAAGGCATTCATATTTCCTTCATAGAGCCTAAAACAAATTGCCTTGCATGTAATGGCCATAACAACATATCTCTAACTCCCCAAATGCTCTTGCTCATAATTTAAAGAATTAAATGCTGTCTTAAAGGGGGACAATTGGGTTAATGGTATATATGGAATGGACTGGCTAGGGTTCAGTAAACACTTCAAATTAAACCTCTGAAGAAAGTTTTGGACATGTACATATTATGGATGTAATTGTATTATTTCCAGAAACTGCACAGCATGCCAAAGATGTGCATGTCATTCAATAAAGGCAACATGAAAAACTCCCAGTAAACGTTGTGACTTCCCCCACATTTCCACTATCCCTCACCCCCACAATGTACTGTTGCATTATCCAAATAAATGATACAGGTGATAACAATGATGCCTCCATTACACATTTCTCTGTCAAGTGAATTGGAAATTGCCCACAAAAGAAGGAAGCTTTCTCCTCATTATCTCAGTGCATCTCTTTTAACGCTTAACATGGTAGAACACTGCCTAGGCTCTCTCTATAAAGCATTTAAACTATATCCCATCACAGTGCCATGATCTGTGTACTACCAGCATAAAATCTTAAATACATACATTTGTACTGTCATCTCTTCCGTGGATGACCAAAACAGAAGAACGTCAGTCTCTGTATTTCTGTTTTTTTTTTTTTTTTTTTATCATCATCACTGGCCTTCACTTCATAGAATGGAGAAAGATGTTTTCATTGCCCCTATTCATGTCTTATTATGACTGGATTTCTTTACATGTGGGCTTCCACAATGGAATTATTGATGTGAGAAAGTAGCAATTAAATCCGATTTGACCTTCGAGCGACATGACTGTTATCAAGCAAGGCATGAATGTGTATTGATGGAACTACAGAAAAGGAGGAGGTTCATCTGACACTGTTTTACTTCTCACTGCAGCCTCATTAAGATTCCCAATCACCAAGACAACCAAAAAAGATTGACTTCCGGCTGAATGGAATGGAACTCATTCAGAGAGCTGTAACAGGGTCTCCAAGCATAAATTGTGTCCATTCAAAAAAAAATTAAAAACACATATGGTATTTGTTTTGATATAGGTAACTGTTTCAACTCATTATTACTTCACTTTGTTCATCATGTTCATCAAAAACATGATGTGTTAGTTAATGCAGTGGAATAAAATACTTACTGTAAAACACTATCTAAATATTAATAGCAAGTACGTTGTTTTGGAACTTCCTGCTTACTACAATTGATTCAGAGCAGCGATATCATACAGATGTTTAGGTTTATATCAAGGATCCCATCATTAAAACTGAAATACACATTTTTGTATTAACAGAAAATTATATAAAAAAATCTGTAAATGATGATTCTCTAATACTCTCCTCTTGATCATAATAATAATAATTCAAACCTCTTCTCTTTCTAAAGCTAAAGCTCAACATCTGAATAATGTGCATATGAAGTCACTTGCCTGAGGAGTAAACCTAATTTGAAATATATCAAGTGCCAGAATATGATATCCCTGAAACACAGTGTGGTAATTAAAAAGCATTATGTACAGCTGAGCATGTTTTGCTCAAATGCAACATATCCAAAAAAACAGAGAAAAACATTAACCAATTCCGGTCCAGACATGTTGAATATTCAAGAAATGTAATTTACTTCAAAGTAATTCAAAACAAATATATATACAGTGAGGGAAAAAAGTATTTGATCCCCTCCTGATTTTGTAAGTTTGCCCACTGACAAAGAAATGATCAGTCTATAATTTTAATGGTAGGTGTATTTTAACAGTGAGAGACAGAATAACAACAACAAAATCCAGAAAAACGCATTTCAAAAAAGTTATGAATTGATTTGCATGTTAATGAGGGAAATAAGTATTTGACCCCTTCGACTTAGTACTTGGTGGTAAAACCCTTGTTGGCAATCACAGAGGTCAGACGTTTCTTGAAGTTGGCCACCAGGTTTGCACACATCTCAGGAGGGATTTTGTCCCACTCCTCTTTGCAGATCCTCTCCAAGTCATTAAGGATTCGAGGCTGACATTTGGCAACTCGAACCTTCAGCTCCCTCCACAGATTTTCTATGGGATTAAGGTCTGGAGACTGGCTAGGCCACTCCAGGACCTTAATGTGCTTCTTCTTGAGCCACTCCTTTGTTGCCTTGGCTGTGTGTTTTGGGTCATTGTCAAGCTTGAATACCCATCCACGACCCATTTTCAATGCCCTGGCTGAGGGAAGGAGGTTCTCGCCCAAGATTTGACGGTACATGGCCCCATCCATCATCCCTTTGATGCGGTGCAGTTGTCCTGTCCCCTTAGCAGAAAAACACCCCCAAAGCATAATGTTTCCACCTCCATGTTTGACAGTGGGGATGGTGTTCTTGGGGTCATTCCTCCTCCTCCAAACACGGCGAGTTGAGTTGATGCCAAAGAGCTCGATTTTGGTCTCATCTGACCACAACACTTTCACCCAGTTCTCCTCTGAATCATTCAGATGTTGGCAAACTTCAGACGGGCCTGTTCATGTGCTTTCTTGAGCAGGGGGACCTTGTGGGCGCTGCAGGAATTCAGTCCTTCACGGCGTAGTGTGTTACCAATTGTTTTCTTGGTGACTATGGTCCCAGCTGCCTTGAGATCATTAACAAGATCCTCCTGTGTAGTTCTGGGCTGATTCCTCACCGTTCTCATGATCATTGAAACTCCACGAGGTGAGATCTTGCATGGAGCCCCAGACCGAGGGAGACTGACAGTTATTTTGTGTTTCTTCCATTTGCGAATAATCGTACCAACTGTTGTCACCTTCTCACCAAGCTGCTTGGCGATGGTTTTGTAGCCCATTCCAGCCTTGTGTAGGTCTACAATCTTGTCCCTGACATCCTTGGACCCTTTGGTCTTGGCCATGGTGGAGAGTTTGGAATTTGATTGTTTGATTGCTTCTGTGGACAGGTGTCTTTTATACAGGTAACGAGCTGAAATTAGGAGCACTCTCTTAAAGGGACAGCTCGTTACCTGTATAAAAGACACCTGGGAGCCAGAAATCTTGCTGATTGATAGGGGATCAAATACTTATTTCCCTCATTAACATGCAAATCAATTTATAACTTTCTTGAAATGTGTTTTTCTGGATTTTTTTGTTGTTATTCTGTCTCTCACTGTTAAAATACACCTACCATTAAAATTATAGACTGATCATTTCTTTGTCAGTGGGCAAACGTACAAAATCAGCAGGGGATCAAATACTTTTTTCCCTCACTGTATACTCAGCAAAAATAGAAACGTCCCTTTTTCAGGACACTGTATTTTAAAGATAATTTTATAAAAATCCAAATAACTTTACAGATCTTTATTGTAAAGGGATTAAACAATGTTTTCTATGCTTGTTCAATGAACCATAAACAATTAATGAACATGCACCTGTGGAACGGTCGTTAAGACACTAACAGCTTACAGATGGTAGGCAATTATGGTCACAGTTATAAAAACTTAGGACACTAAAAAGACCTTTCTACTGACTCTGAAAAACAACAAAAGAAAGATGCCCATGGTCCCTGCTCATCTGCGTGAACGTGCCTTAGGCATGCTGCAAGGGGACATGAGGACCGCAGATTTAGCAAGGGCAATAAATTGCAATGTCTGTACTGTGAGACGCCTAAGACAGCGCTACAGGGAGACAGGAAGGACAGGACACCTGCACAGGATCGGTACATCCGAATATCACACCTGCGGGACTGGTACAGGATGACAACAACAACTGCCCGAGTTACACCAGTAACGCACAATCCCTCCATCAGTGCTCAGACTGTCTGCAATAGGCTGAGAGAGGCTGGACTGAGGGCTTGTAGGCCTGTTGTAAGGCAGGTCCTTACAAGATATCACCGGCAACAACGTCGCCAATGGGCACAAACCCACCTTTGCTGGATGTGATTTCCTGCAAGACAGGAATGTCAGTGTTCTGCCATGACCAGCAAAGAGCCCGGATCTCAATCCCATTGAGCACGTCTGGGACCTGTTGGATCGGAGGGTGAGGGCAAGGCACCTTCCCCCGAGAAATGTCTGGTAACTTGCAAGTGCCTTGTTGGAAGAGTGGGGTAACATCTCGCAGCAAGTCCATGAGGAGGAGATGCACTCCAGTACTTAATGCAGCTGGTGGCCACACCAGATACTGACTGTTACTTTTGATTTTGACCCCCCCCCTTTGTTCAGGGACACATTATTCCATTTCTGTTAGTCACATGTCTGTGAAACTTGTTCAGTTTATGTCTTAGTTGTTTAAACTTTTAATGTTCATACAAATATTGACACGTTAAGTTTGCTGAAAATAAAAGCAGTTGAAAGTGAGAGGATGTTTCTTTTTTTTGCTGAGTAGTGTGACCTTTCACACTGCAAGCACAGCTCCCTAGGCAGGACACTGGACGTAGACACCAGCGTGAAGGCAACAGTGGCTGGGTTTATTTTTTTATTTGTCTTTTTTTAATGACAAATGCTGAGGAGGGTTTACACACACCAAAAATAGTAAAATAAAACAACTGGTCCCAAGTTATATCCAGTCTCTCCACAAAAAACAAAACAAAACAAAACAAAAAACACTGTTCCAAAATATAAGTCTGCAGCCCTGATTGCTTCTCCTCTCTCCCTCTCCAAACAAAAGAAAACTACACTTAAATGGTGTAGCAGGGGGGAAGAGAATCAATTACATTGACTGTAGGTGCTGTCTGATTCCCGCCCTTGATGACCCACACCTGTAGCCAATCTCCCAGTTCTCTCCTAATTAAGGAAGGCTGATTCCAGGGTGAGTGCTTGCTCTGGTCTCCCCATAAGCTCCCCCTAGTGGAGGATCTGTGAGCTGGCACACAGTATATATAGACACTGCTCAAACAAATTAAGGGAACACTTAAATCACACATTGGATCTCAATAAATGAAATATATTAAAGATCAAAATCTTTACTGTAAATTGTGTAATTTGTTGAGAACAAAATTATGTAACAACAGTCAATGGAAACCAAAATGGAACCCAGCCGATTGAGGGCTGGATTCAAACTCACACCGAAAATCAAAGTAAACAATTGAAATCACAGGCTGATTCAACTTGCATGAATTTCATCACGGCAACTCATAATGTGACTCAGTAGTGTGTATGACACCCATGTGCCTATATGCACTCCCGACAACGTCTGGGCATGCTCCTGATGAAATGGTCCTGGGGGATCTCCTCCCAGACCTGGATCAGGGCATCAGTGAGCTCCTGGACAATCTGTGGCGCTACTTGACGGCGTCGGATGCACTGATACATAACGTCCCAAAGGTTCTCAATTGGTTTCAGGTCTGGGGAACGTGAGGGCCAGTCAGTGGCATCAATGCCTTCGTCATCCAGGAACTGCCTACACACTCTGGCCACACGACAGCAGTTAGGGTACCGTTGGCTAGCACGTGGAGGTCTGTGCGACCCTCCAAGGATATGCCTCCTCAGACCATCACTGACCCACCGCCAAACCGGTCATGCTGGATGATGTTGCAGGCAGCATAATGTTCACCATGGCTTCTTCAGACTATTTCACATCTGTCACATGTGCTCAGTGTGACCCTGCTCTCATCTGTGAAGAGAATGAGGCGCCAAAGGTGGACCTGCCAATTCTGGTGTTCTCTGGCAAATGCCAATCGAGCTGCATGGTGCTGGGCTGTGAGCACAGGTCCCACTAGAGGACGTCGGGCCCTCATGACACCCTCATGGAGTATGTTTCTGACAGTTTGGTCAGAAACATGCACATCAGTAGCCCACTGGAGGTCATTTTGTAGGGCTCTGGCAGTGCTCCTCCTGTTCCTTCTGCTGCTGGGTTGATGCCCTTCTATGGCCCTGTCCAGCTCTTCTCGTGCATCGGCCCGTCTCTTGGTATCTCCTTCATGCTCTTGAGACTGTGGGAGACACAAAAAACCTTCTTGCAATTGGCACATATGAATGTGCCATCCTGGAGGAGCTGGACTACCTGTGCAACCTGAATGGGCTGAAGGTACCGCCTCATTCGACCAGTAGTGACAAGGACACTAGCAAAACACAAAACTAGAGAAGAATCTGTCAGGACGGATAAGCAGAGAGCAATTGTCTGTGGCCACCACCTGCAAAACCATTCCCTTTTTGGGGGTTGTCTTGCTGTTGCCACTCCAGTGCACCTGTTGTCACTTTCATTTGCACCAAAACAGGTGACATTGATTCACAATCGCTTAGGCTTCCCAACTGGACAGATTGATATCCCTGAAGTTTAATTGACTTGGTGTTATACTGTGATGATTACATGTTCCCTTTTTTTTTGCAGTATATACACTCACCTAAAGGATTATTAGGAACACCATACTAATACTGTGTTTGACCCCCTTTCACCTTCAGAACTGCCTTAATTCTACGTGGCATTGATTCAACAAGGTGCTGAAAGCATTCTTTAGAAATGTTGGCCCATATTGATAGGATAGCATCTTGCAGTTGATGGAGATTTGTGGGATGCACATCCAGGGCACGAAGCTCTCGTTCCACCACATCCCAAAGATGCTCTATTGGGTTGAGATCTGGTGACTGTGGGGGCCAGTTTAGTACAGTGAACTCATTGTCATGTTCAAGAAACCAATTTGAAATGATTCGACCTTTGTGACATGGTGCATTATCCTGCTGGAAGTAGCCATCAGAGGATGGGTACATGGTGGTCATAAAGGGATGGACATGGTCAGAAACAATGCTCAGGTAGGCCGTGGCATTTAAACGATGCCCAATTGGCACTAAGGGGCCCAAAGTGTGCCAAGAAAACATCCCCCACACCATTACACCACCACCACCAGCCTGCACAGTGGTAACAAGGCATGATGGATCCATGTTCTCATTCTGTTTATGCCAAATTCTGACTCTACCATCTGAATGTCTCAACAGAAATCGAGACTCATCAGACCAGGCAACATTTTTCCAGTCTTCAACTGTCCAATTTTGGTGAGCTTGTGCAAATTGTAGCCTCTTTTTTCCAAGTGGAAGTGGTACACGGTGGGGTCTTCTGCTGTTGTAGCCCATCCGCCTCAAGGTTGTACGTGTTGTGGCTTCACAAATGCTTTGCTGCATACCTCGGTTGTAACGAGTGGTTATTTCAGTCAAAGTTGCTCTTCTATCAGCTTGAATCAGTCGGCCCATTCTCCTCTGACCTCAAGCATCAACAAGGCATTTTCGCCCACAGGACTGCCGCATACTGGATGTTTTTCCCTTTTCACACCATTCTTTGTAAACCCTAGAAATGGTTGTGCGTGAAAATCCCAGTAACTGAGCAGATTGTGAAATACTCAGACCGGCCCGTCTGGCACCAACAACCATGCCACGCTCAAAATTGCTTAAATCACCTTTCTTTGAAGCAACTGCCATGTGATTGGTTGGTTAGATAATTGCATTAATGAGAAATTGAACAGGTGTTCCTAATAATCCTTTAGGTGAGTGTATATATATATATATACACTCAAAGGATTATTAGGAATCACATGGCCAATCACATGGCAGTTGCTTCAATGCATTTAGGGGTGTGGTCCTGGTCAAGACAATCTCCTGAACTCCAAACTGAATGTCTGAATGGGAAAGAAAGGTGATTTAAGCAATTTTGAGCGTGGCATGGTTGTTGGTGCCAGATGGGCCGGTCTGAGTATTTCACAATCTGCTCAGTTACTGGGATTTTCACGCACAACTATTTCTAGGGTTTACAAAGAATGGTGTGAAAAGGGAAAAACATCCAGTATGCGGCAGTCCTGTGGGCGAAAATGCCTTGTTGATGCTAGAGGTCAGAGGAGAATGGGCCGACTGGTTCAAGCTGATAGAAGAGCAACTTTGACTGAAATAACCACTCGTTACAACCGAGGTATGCAGCAAAGCATTTGTGAAGCCACAACACGTACAACCTTGAGGCGGATGGGCTACAACAGCAGAAGACCCCACCGGGTACCACTCATCTCCACTACAAATAGGAAAAAGAGGCTACAATTTGCACAAGCTCACCAAAATTGGACAGTTGAAGACTGGAAAAATGTTGCCTGGTCTGATGAGTCTCGATTTCTGTTGAGACATTCAGATGGTAGAGTCAGAATTTGGCGTAAACAGAATGAGAACATGGATCCATCATGCCTTGTTACCACTGTGCAGGCTGCTGGTGGTGGTGTAATGGTGTGGGGGATGTTTTCTTGGCATAGTCACCAGATCTCAACCCAATAGAGCATCTTTGGGATGTGGTGGAACGGGAGCTTCGTGCCCTGGATGTGCATCCCACAAATCTCCATCAACTGCAAGATGCTATCCTATCAATATGGGCCAACATTTCTAAAGAATGCTTTCAGCACCTTGTTGAATCAATGCCACGTAGAATTAAGGCAGTTCTGAAGGCGAAAGGGGGTCAAACACAGTATTAGTATGGTGTTCCTAATAATCCTTTAGGTGAGTGTATATATATATATATATATATATATACTGCAAACAAAAAGGGAACATGTAATCATGTATATATATATATATATATATATATATATATATATATATATATATATATATATATATATAATCAGATTATGTTGCTTTATTTAAAAAATGTATAGTTTATAGGTTGTTATGTGATCAGGTAAGATATTTGTATATTTCACTGCAGTGAAATATCTCAAAGTTTTTCTCAGAAGTTCCAAGTAAAAGAATCCAAAAATCCAAGCAATCTATTTATTCAATGCTTATTCAATGTGTTTATTTGTAAAATGTTGTCTTAGTTATACTATATTAAAATGTATCGGCAATAAAACATAATTAGACTCAGAGAGAGACACTTCTGCTTTGTATTGTACTTACTATCCATACATTCACATGTGGTGCCTAACACCTAACAAACTAATGATATTTCAGTTCTGTGGATTGATTGTAATTCGTTCAAACAAAGAAAATAAAGTTGACGATATTTTTGAAAATACTTTGATTGCAAAGAAATTGTAAATATAAAAGAATACATATTTTATCTTGAGTCCTTGTACAGAGGAGACATTCTGCAGTTTTTCCCTATTCTCAGACCGAAATACAATGCATTTTATCTTGGCATATAACACAAACAAATCGAGATCTCAGTCTAACCTACTTGATTGTGATGCTTGCTTTCTGATTAAGTCCTTGAACTGCTTAATAATGCAGAGCTTGTCTGGTGAAAGAATGGTAAATCCATTTCTGTTCTTTAAGCAAACCGCCCATGAACATCTTGTTAAAAGCCTCTTCCTGCCTTTTTATCAGGATGCTACATACGCACTGAATTAATTTAATGACGTTCAAAATAAACCAGACTGTGATTGTAGATGAATAAGAAAGTGACTTTCAGGGTGACTTACAGGATACAAGAGCAAAACAAACAAAACATTTTTCCAGCATGTTGGTCTATATTTCAGTATCAGACTGGGACAACAGATTTGTGAGATTAAAATACAAACTGACTATATACACTGATCAGTCATAACATTATGACCACTGACAGGTGAAGTGAATAACACTGATAATCTCGTTATCATGGCATCATTAGGCAGCAAGTGAACATTTTGTCCTCAAAGTTGATGTGTTAGAAGCAGGAAAAATGGGCAAGCATAAGGATCTGAGCGACTCTGACAAGGGCCAAATTGTGATGGCAAGACGACTTGGTCAGAGTATCTCCAAAACTGCAGCTCTTGTGGGGTGTTCCCAGTCTGCAGTGCTCAGTACCTATCAAAAGTGGTCCAAGGAAGGAAAAGTGGTGAACCAGCGACAGGGTCATGGGCGGCCAAGGCTCATTGATGCACGTGGGGAGCGAAGGCTGGCCCGTGTGGTCCGATCCAACAGATGAGGTACTGTAGCTCAAATTGCTGAAAAAGTTAATGCTGGTTCTGGTTTGTTGCATATGTGGCTGTGTAGCCGCAGACCAGTCAGGGTGCCCATGTTGACCCCTGTGCACTGCCGAAAGTGCCTACAATGGGCACGTGAGCATCAGAACTGGACCACGGAGCAATGGGAAGAAGGTGGCCTGGTCTGATGAATCACGAGTTCAAGGTGTTGACTTGGCCTCCAAATTCCCCAGATCTCAATCCATGATGGAGGCCCCACCTTGCAACTTACAGGACTTAAAGGATCTGCTGCTAACGTCTTGGTGCCAGATACCACAGCACACCTTAGAGGACTAGTGGAGTCCATGCCACGACGGGTCAGGGCTGTTTTGGCAGCAAAAGGGGGACCTACACAATATTAGGCAGGTGGTCATAATGTTATGGCTGATCAGTGTATATACTAGAGGTCTTCACGGGTCCACCTGAACCCGAGGAGCCAGGACCCAACCCGGGACCCGTATGGGTTCGGGTTCAGATTTTAAACTGTCAGCCGGGTGTGGGTCTAGTCCCATTCTTGTTCTTCGGGTCCCGGGTCTATTTAACATTGTGTATAATACCTGAGTTGATCCGAGAAGACACGGCCGTGATCAGATTGAGTCAGACAGCGCCAATGATGATGAATCATGATGTGGAAGTGCTGTGTGTGTTTTGTAAAATTAGGATGAGAAAGTGTAAGCCGGGAAATAAGATATATTATATTTTTATATACAATTTTTTATATTTTACTTATTTGAATCTGTTCCTGGCACGGTAAATATTGATTGACGTAAGTTTTTAAATTTTGTTGCATTTTCCTGTTTCTATTGTGTAGTGCAACAGCAAATGCAAACAAACAGCAACAAAATCTGACATGAACTGTAACATAAATGTTGTCTCTCTCTGACTATCATATTGTGTTAAAAAAGCAAATATTTCAGGTTTCTCCAGCTAATGCGCATGTGTGCAGTGAGTCAACCAGAGCTTCTGCAGTGACACGATGACCAATTGACGATTGGCTGGGACTTATTCCGCCATATCGGTGTTTGACAGATGACGTAAACCAAAGTGCATTATTGGTGTCAGTGCGATTTTTGAGATATTGTGGTTGGAGTTCGTTCGCTTTGTATATCTAAAATCTATGGCAGACACGTCTCAGAGAGCACAGATGACAGCAAATTAGTAATGCTAACGTCAGCAGCCGTGGCACTGAAGGAGCAATCGTTATTATAGTTCAAAAGGGCAAACAGTGGAAGTTATCCTATTATGCAAGATACAAAAAAACTACAAAGCTGCAAATTTGTCCTCCGCCACCGTGACAGCAAGTGGACTTTTGAAGCTGAAATAATGAGTGGATTATACATGCTCTTTCAATCATCAAGAGAGGAACAACATGGTTATTTTACCAACTTTCTTGGCAAGGAGGATGGATTGTATGCGTCACGGTCAGGTAGAGGAGAGAAGGCTACTAACGTTACATTAGGTAAGACACAAAGTTTTATTTTCAGAACTTATAAATTAACTTGTTAATAGCAATTAGCTGTGGGATCTGTGCCGATCGGGTTCAATCGGGTCTGTGTGTCCCGGCTGGGTCTGGGTCCGGGTCCAGATTTCAAATATTAGACGGGTCTGGTTCGGTTTCGGGTAGCACATTTCTGGGTCTGTTTGGGTTCGGGCACACATTTATGGACCCGTGAAGGCCTCTAGTATATACCACTTATATCAGTGATGGCGAACCTTTTTTGAATGGAATTGAATTTTTTGAAGTCTGGTTTGTGTATTTTGCTAAGTGTCAAAGGGTCCCACTGATAAATTAGTAATATTAAAGTTTATACAGGGGCTAAACATCATTTTTTTAAACCAATATTTTTATTTATATATAAATATTGGTTTAAAAAAATTGATGTTATTAAGTTATTAAGCAAAGATGCCA